>NC_063044.1:65677099-65972048 GCF_018812025.1 Megalobrama amblycephala | reverse complement strand
CTTTAACATCCACATAGAAAATGCAGAATCCAATATGGCAAAAGAAATCACAACTGTTTTTAATACTTTTGATCTGACTCAACATGTACATGGACCTACACACAATCGTGGACACACTCTAGATTTAATTATTAGTAAGGGTCTAAACATTTCATCCATTGTCATTAAGGATGTAGCGCTATCTGATCATTTCTGTATTTTCTTTGATTTATTGATCTCTCTGACTGTTGAAGCTAGATCTATCTCGGTCAAAAAGCGATGCTTAAATGAGAATACTAGTGCACTGATTTATGAAGGCTATATCTTTAACACCAAGCATATCTGCAGACTGTTGATTTTCTCCTTGATTCTTTTAACTCAAAAGTACAGAATGTTATTGATAACATTGCTCCTGTGAAAGTCAGGAAGAAAAGTGGCAGACAAAAAGCACCATGGAGAAACTCAACAGCAGTGCAAAATATGAAAAGACAATGCAGAAAAGCTGAGCGCATGTGGCGAAAGACAAAACTTGAAATCCATTATAACATCCTATAAAGATATTCTTCATGCTTTCAATGTGGAATTAGGCAAAGCTAGACAGACCTTCTTCTCAAATATTATGAACAAAAACTTAAACAACACCGCACTCTTTTTGCTACTGTAGAGAGACTAACAAACCCCCCAAGTCAGATTCCCAGTGAAATGCTCTCAGACAGCAAATGCTGTGAGTTTGCTTCCTTCTTCTCTGAGAAAATTAATAATATCAGAAAGGCTGTGGTATCACCTTCGGCCTGTCAGGATCAAAATCCTGATAGCCCGAATCCGAACAGAATGTGTTCTGCTGACAGACCCTTATGCAGACCAACTGAACTTAGAATTGATATGAATGCTTTGATTCAACAAGGAGTCCAAAGACAACAAGCAAAGCTCTTCCGGAAGATGGAGAAGAAGGCGTCGCAAGCGAAGAGTTGCTACCCTTGGCAACATCGTATCAGCCCTACAGCCAAGGAAATAATTAAGTTGCTTAGACAACAACAGAGAATTAATGTTAAATTGATTTCATTGATTAAAAAATCTTTTGCTTTGAATAACTTTCATGCTGATCTAACTTGCATCACAGGAGGACTTGCAACACTCTTGTCTAGCAAGGTGCCTGCAAATTCTCCTGTGTCTGACTGAATTTCCTGTTGTGGTTTTTGAACATTGGGGCCAGGTATGAGTTGAAAGGGTTATAATTTTAGCAGAATAAAGGTTACTCGCTTTTTGCTGCACTTAGGCGTTGCGCTTGTTGCAACCAATATGTAATCCTCGCTTTGTATTTTAGGAAAGTGTGAAAACCGCTAACGGTTTTAGACGTAGTAGGAAAATGCCAACCTATATGTTATCCTATGCTTGCTATAGGAGTATAGAGGTTAACAGGAATCTGTGGGGCGTAGGTGTGTTTCCTTTACTATAGCTCAAGTTTTGTTTTTTTCTTACAATGTATGTTTTCTTTTCTTATACCAAATAAGGAGACGAATAAGGTCCTCCTCTTTCTGATGATTATAAAATGTGAAACCTGTATCAGAAGTTTGCCGATTGGTGAAGACTCCTCTCCTCTGTTTTGTATGAAGATTTTTTATTCTGAACTTTGTCATTAAAAGATACCAGTATAATTGGTAATTTGTAAACTCTTTTAAACAAGTCTCAGAGTGAATTACTTTTATATAAACTGAAACCTGAATATAAATATATATCGTATATAAGATATATATACAAATATATATTAATTCCTTGCGAGCTCCAAGAGACGAATCCAGACTGAGTTTGGCTGGACCTTCCTTAGGCATTACTGATCAGCTGGTTTTATCATCTACCCCGGACATTCAGCAGGTAAGGGCTGTTTATTGATCAGCTTTTATGGGGGAAAGTGTTATTACATAGTTGGTTATTAATCGAAGGAAGTAAAAAATACAACAAGGCGATCAGCACATCCTTGAGCTGCACTGGGGTAAAACAAACTGCAGTTGTTAAGCCCCTCCTGAAAAAGAGCAATCTGGATAACACCATATTGAGCAACTACAGGCCAATCTCAAATCTTCCTTTCATAGGCAAGATCATTGAAAAAGTTGTTTTCAATCAGCTGAACAAGTTCTTAAGCTTGAATGGATACTTTGACAACTTTCAATCTGGTTTCCGACTGCATCACAGCACAGAGACAGCACTCATAAAGATAATAAATGATATTCGCCTTAACACAGATACAGGTAAATTATCAGTGCTGGTTCTACTCGACCTCAGTGCTGCGTTTGACACTGTGGATCACAACATTCTTCTTGACAGGCTCGAAAACTGGGTTGGGCTTTCTGGGATGGTCCTTAAATGGTTCAGGTCATACTTAGAAGGGAGAGGTTATTATGTGAGTATCGGTGACCATAAGTCTGAGTGGACATCCATGACATGCGGAGTCCCTCAAGGTTCAATTCTTGCACCCCTCCTGTTCAACCTATATATGCTGCCACTGAGCCAAATAATGAGAAAGAACCAAATTGCATATCACAGCTATGCAGATGACACCCAGATTTACCTAGCCCTATCACCTAACGGCTACAGCCCCATTGACTCCCTGTGCCAATGCATTGATGAAATTAAAAATTGGATGTGTCTAAACTTCCTTCAGTTAAACAAAGACAAAACTGAAATCATTGCGTTTGGAAACAAAGATGAAGTTCTCAAAGTGAACATGTACCTTCACTCTAGGGGTCAAACAACTAAAAATCAAGTCAGGAATCTTGGTGTGATTTTGGAGTCAGACCTGAGTTTCAGTAGCCATGTAAAGACAATAACTAAATCAGCATATTATCATCTCAAAAATATTGCAAGAATTAGATGCTTTGTCTCCAGTCAAGACTTAGAGAAACTTGTCCATGCTTTCATCACCAGCCGGGTGGATTATTGTAATGGGCTCCTCACTGGTCTTCCCAAAAAGACCATAAGACAGCTGCAGCTCGTACAGAACGCTGCTGCCAAGATTCTGAGCAGAACCCGAAAACATGAACACATCACACCAGTCCTCAGGTCCTTGCACTGGCTTCCAGTTGCATTTAGAATTGATTTTAAAGTACTGTTACTTGTTTATAAATCACTCAAAGGCCTAGGACCTCAATACATTGCAGATATGCTCATAGAATATAAACCTAACAGATCACTCAGATCATCAGGATCAAGTCATTTAGAAATACCAAGGGTTCACTAAAAGCAAGGAGAGTCTGCTTTTAGCTGTTACGCCAGCCGCAGCTGGAACCAGCTTCCAGAAGAGATCAGGTGTGCTCCAACAGTAGCCACATTCAAATCCAGACTCAAAACACATCTTTTTATCTATGCATTTGCTGATTGAGCACTGTGCTATGTCCGAACTGTTTTATACGTATTATCTTTTTATTCTTTTAATTCCTTTTCCTATTTTTATTTCATTTTTAATGTATTTTATATCTTTTATGTATCACCTTGTTATTCTGACTTTTAATGCATTTTAAATATTGCTGTCTGGTTGAAAGAGCTGGGAGAATTAGGAAGAAAGTGATTAGGTTAAAATTTGGTAAATTTGGATAAGGGGACAAACCATGGGGAAATTTAAGATGTAGTGCATGGTTAAGATATCTCTGGATTACTTTCCAAAGGGGGAAATTTCCAAAGGGGAAATTTGAACTGCGTTGCATAGATAAGATATCTCCGGAAGGGGGATTAGGGCTGTGTGGTGCAGTTTGAGGTGTCTTGGCAAAAGGGGAGATTGAAACTGTTTATCAGTTTGAAGTGCCTTAACAGGTAGCAATCCTGTCGTGTGAGGAAGATCCATTCTGATCCGCTCTGATGGATAGATCCGTTTAGATCCACTCTGATGGACAACAACAACAACAAACTCCCTAAGACTTCCTAGCTCTTCCATCTAGATAGCAAAATTCTCTGTTTTTACTGTTATTTCTATTCCTTATGTTCTATTTTTATTATTCTTTTTTATGTAAAGCACTTTGAATTACCACTGTATATGAAATGTGCTATACAAATAAAATTGCCTTGCCTTGCCTTATTGTGTTTGTTGCCTTTTTCCTTTTGTCTTCTCTTCCTCTTTCACCTGTTTCACTGTCTCCTTCTCTAATGGGCTTACCCTTTTCGTCACCTTCTCTAGGCCAGCATCCTGTAACCTGGCCTTTTTAGGGAGCTTTCCTCTCAGGGTGAATGAGAGGATGCTTAGTTGCCTTTTACCTGACATCTTTAAAAGACAGATGCCATGATTAATGAATCCATGGCCAGGATATAATATATGACACGATTTTAAAAGTTACCTATAACATCGACAATGCAATACACTTTATTTAGTGCTAATAAAATTAGATTAGAAGTCCTTCCTTCCGTGTTAGATATAGATCCGGGTCGATAAAGATCCAAATATGTAAGAATGATTGGAGAAACAGTCATGCATTTAAGGGTTAAGATGTCAGTTTTACATTCATTCTAAATCATAAACATCTTAAAGACATCTTCTAAACGTCTATTTGACATCTGACAGGAAACGTCCTATAGACGTATTGCAGATGAGCAAACACTCTAAAAAATACATCTTCCAGACATAAACACACACATCAAATAGACGTCTCTGAGATGTACGTGTTCGTCAGTCGTCTTCCCATGATGAAATTATACGAACACACATAAGGGCGCTTTGGTGGGCACTTCAAGTTTAGCGCCTTCAGCCATTGCCTCAGGTGCTCCTCGTCTTAAGATGGTGGGTATAAATTGTGAAGTGCAGCTTACTCTAATCTACCGTTACAGCTATAGGATTGCGGTGCTCGCTTTCTGTGTAATTAATTCACAATACTAATCCACTGCAATTCAGCCATAACTATCAGTGTAACTGTAACCAATTACCAAAATAGCCGTCTGTTTTGTTAGTTCATTTTTCAAGTGTTTTCTTCCTGAATTAATCTGACTTTTGAATGAATTGGCCAAATGAATGATTTAAGTGGCTCTCTCAATAAAGCGAATTGCTGCCACCTACTGGCGGTTTCAATATTTAACATTTCTTTCTTTTTAGAATTGCTCAGTTATGTTTGAATTTGATGTTTGATTATATATAAATTTCATAAAGTTATGAAGTATAGATAGATAAAGAAATAAATTATCCAATAACGCTACACATAAAACAGATTATTTTTTAATAAAAAAGACAAAAAGAACAGCATCAACGCATGCCAAATGTTGAAACCAAATCTGATGATTTAAAACAGGTGACTTTTCAATCATGTGTGCGGTTTTTCTCCAGTGAGGATCCTCTCATGTGTGCAGTTTCTCTCTGCTGTGGCCCAAATTCTTAAGTATTTTAATTTTTTTTTTTTTTTTTGAGAACATCATATGCAGTGTCTGACAGTATTTTGCAAGACCGATAGACCTCAGTCCGTCTAGAGAGGGATTGCACTCCATAAGAAAACTGTCAATTTTAAAGATACATCAAGAAATGCAGTATTGATCTTCCTACAAAGATGGTTGGTGCTGTGGACCAGGGACCTTGACTTGACTTGACTTTGGTGGTTATAAATGTGATGACTGGCGAAGGATGTCAAAGAGGGAGGGTACCGATATTTCTGTCCTGGAACTGCCTTTTGTGCCGTGGAGGTTCGTGGAACAGTTTGAGGACGGACACAGGCCAGGAGCAGAACCGTGTTGGTGGAAAAGGGGAATCGGAGCATGTGACTGCCTGTCTGAGTTTTGTTAATAGCTGGAGACAGCATCAAATTTGACACAGGCAGCCACCTAGTAGTTCACTATGCAGGAAAAATAAAACCCTGCCTTAAATTAAACACATTTAACATGTAAAGGAGAGAAGCCTTGTTCAGAGCTTGGACACATAGTGTAGTTGTGCTTTGGGTGATCCAAGACAGCCGCTGCAGCTCAAGGTCCTTTCTGATGCCGTCCCCTCCTCTCTCTTCACTTGTCCACTGTCATTACTGCTGTGTATATTAAAAACAAACAAACATCAAAATATATTATCATTTAATACTTACACTTTACAGCTCATTCAGTTGCATCTACCAATGCAGGTTTATATTACTAATTATATGGAGAAACATTACACAACAGAATCCTATCTATACTTTGTATTAAGTAAATCAATTAAAATCAACCTAAGTGCATTTATATTCAATTAAGTAATCGAAAATCACAAAATGTTAATAAATCAACTAGAAAAAGAAGTGACAGTGATATAGACAACAATCTCTTACCAAATTGCCAGTAATCAGCCAGATGTTTGGTGAATCTACAAAAAGGAAAGAAATGGTTCACTGAAAAGTCCTTAAAATCAGAAATCTCATTTTTACTATAGACCTGTTTGTATTTCCGGGTTTCTCAGAAGCGGAAGTCGTAATATTTGGGTAAAAGTCTATGGCGGTGAATGAAGGAATAAATTAAATATATTTTTTGTGTTCTTATTTTCTCAAATAGTAAACGAAAAACTAAACAACAGTGTTTTCACAACTTTCAAAAAGATGAAATAATAGAGAGATTGATAACCGATTTACCGTCACTCCCATAGCTGCTACAGGAAATCGTATTGGCTATAAGTGAAATGCACCAGAAAGTCTCAACAAAAGTGGATCTTTAATTTCTTTATAATGTAGATGTATGTTTCAGAATGGGGCATTTGTACATATAAATAACCTAGTCTAATAACTGCATCACTGCATACAGACATTACAGGTCAAACCATTCTGATGTTCTTTTTATCTAAATAAACATTTTATATGGCTCTTAAAGGGTTAGTTCACCCAAAAATGAAATTTCTGTCATTAATTACTCGCCCTCATTTCATTCCAAACTCATAAGACATTCGGGTAACGCTTTAGATTACAGCCCGGAAAGTACTGCGTAATTACAATGAATTTACAGCATAACTTTCAATAATTATAGTGTAACTATACAGTAACTATGTGTAAGTATAGGGGAACCATATGTAAAGTATCGGGAATAAAGGGGTAACAACCAGGAAAATAACAAATTATTTATACTGTAAATATTTTATAACTAAGGGGTACTTATGACATATAACTAAGGGGTAAATATGACATTACGGGCCGTAAATTAAAGTGGAGCTTGTTACCCTCTTATTTCATGTAGTTACAGGGTAAGTATAACATTACGGGCCGTAAAATGAAGTGGAGCTTGTTACCCTCTTATTTCATGTAGTTACAGGGTAAGTAATTAATAAAATGCAAACAATCTGATATCACTGACTCTGAAACCTTTATTTGAAAAACAACTTTATTAAAAACAGGTCTACAACACTTATTATTCATTTTTTTAAATCAACTTTTCATTTCAAACTCTAAAGTCCTGACAGAAAGTAACAAGTTTTGTCCATTTTTTTGGTTGTTGTTGTTTCTCGCTTGGCTTCCTCCTGCTCTTGTTTCTCAGCTGATGAATCTTAAGAAGGAATCTCATTGCTATTCTGTATTATAAGAAAATACAGTGCACCCAGAAATTCATGGTTTAGGCTATTCATCTTTTCGCTTCCGACCAGCTGTCACCAGCGCCTGCATGAGTGTCGACTTCGCGTTTGACGAAGCACATTGAAATGAGCAACGTGAAGCTTTCATGACGTTCTCGCGGGAGATTTGTGTGAAACTCGCGCGAGAACTGCCGTCTCTGTTATTCTGTCTTGTTTGTTCCTCATTCTCATTATCTGTTATTCTGTGTATATTGTTGTGAGCATTACTAAAAAAATAATTTAAAAAAAACTGACGGCATCCAACATCTGCGTGAGTTTCTCGGCACGCTTACGTCACGCTTCAAGTTACGTCAAGCATGAACTCTCAACCCTCGCATGCACGTGCAGAAGACAGTTGGTCGAAAGTTTTAAAAATATTAAAATATATGGTATTTTTCTTACAAATACGTATCGTTTCACTTCAGAAGACATCGATTCATCCATTAGGGTCGTATGGATTACTGTAGTTATTGCTGTTTGATGCTTCGACTTTTAGGAACACGTGAGCTTGCATTATAAAGCGTTCCCAGATGATTTATTTTTTCTTCCTAAAATCCTTTTTGTGTTCATCTTAAGAAGGAAAGTCGTATACATCTCAGATGGCATGAGCGGGTAAATGATGAGTACATTTCCGGGTGAACTGTATTTTTTAAATACAGAATAGCAAATGGGATTCCCTCTTAAGATTCATCAGTGGAAAGAAAGAAAAAGAGGAACAAGAGGAGGAGGAAGCCAAGCAAGAGAAACGAATAAGAAGTGTTGTAACTTTAAATCTGTTTTGAAATAAGTTGTTTTTCAAATAAAGTTTTCCAAGTGATATGACTGTTTGCGTTTTTATTTATTTATTTATTTTTTATTAATTACTTACCCTGTAACTACATGAAACAAGAGTGTAACAAGCTCCACTTTAATTTATGGCCCGTAATGTCATATTTACCCCTTAGTTATATGTCATAAGTACCCCTTAGTTATAAAATATTTACAGTATAAAATAATTTGTTATTTTCCTGGTTGTTACCCCTTTATTCCCAATACTTTACATATTGTTCCCCTATACTTACACATACTTACTGTATAGTTACACTATAATTATTGAAAGTTACGCTATAAATTTGTTGTAATTACGCAGTACTTTCCGGGCTGTAATCTAAAGTGTTACCTTCTTTTTTTCTGAGGGATATTATATAAGATATGCGTCTTGTTTTCTTAAATTCTTGTGGGCTTAAATAATTATTCTCAAGTTATATAAGATTCATGTCAGCCAATCAGAAAAGATCTCTGTGTTACGTAGATATCAGATGTCTGCTTTCTGTTTCTAGTAAATCACATGACTTTCAAGAAAAAGACCATAGTAGAGGATCGGGGGCATGTTCTTGTTTTTCTATTTAACATCAAGTTGTGTTCATGATTATAACCTTGATAATTATATTAACATCAGAAAAAAACATCTGCTGATTGTTTTTTTCTCATTAGCTCCTGTGATTTAGCTCCCTGTCTCATATTACAGGTTTAAAACAAGAGAACATCAGTCTTATATTAATATTTAAATGGAGGTTCCAAGAATGTTTTCTGCCAACATTATGAGAACATTAATCAAATAATCAATATAGTGATTTCATGAACATTGTTTTGAATGTCTTTAATTCTAACACTTGTATAACCTTTACATACATTTAAAAGAAAAGTTAGGGACAATAATGTAGGTTACTATTGTGACCCGATGTTACATCAATACTGATGTAATGGAGTTCCTTTGGAAAGCACCACAGTGACTGAACTGTGTTATGAGCAGAGGTGTAAAAAGTACTCAAAAATGTTACTCAAGTGAAAGTACAAGTACTGAGTGAAAATTTTACTCAATTAAAAGTAAAAGTATCTGTCCAGAATCATACTCAAGTAAAAGTAAAAAAGTACTACATTAAAATTGTACTTGAGTATTAAAAAAGTAAAAGTAACAGCAAGAATGAAAACTAGAGATTCTTGTTTAAGCTTTTAATCTCTAAAAACATGAAGTGAATGAACCACATACAAAGTTTTATCCTCCTTTAGAACTGTTTGTGTTTAATTGTATTTAATTATCAAACTATAAGACTACTACCTAATGAACTACCTGAACTCTTGTTATTTAACAATGCCAAGATAAATTAAATTTTTCATTCGAGGGCACCTTTAAGCAGAAGTTGATTTTCAAAATTGTGAGTGTCAAGCCTAGCTCTTTTGGGGCTAAAAATCAATCCTGCAGTGCCTGAAACAGTGTCTGAAACACAGGCCAGATATCCATCCAACTCTTTGCTGGCTTCATGTGTTGTCTGTTTCAAAGAAGCGAAAAAATCTTCATCATCAGAAGAACTGTTGGCCATGGGTGCTCTTGATTCTGTGGCTGATTTTTGACTTCCTCCATTTTCTTCCACTGACTGTTATACAGTGGGTACGGAAAGTATTCAGACCCCCTTAAATTTTTCACTCTTTGTTATATTGCAGCCATTTGCTAAAATCATTTAAGTTCATTTTTTTTCCTCATTAATGTACACACAGCACCCCATATTGACAGAAAAACACAGAATTGTTGACATTTTTGCAGATTTATTAAAAAAGAAAAACTGAAATATCGCATGGTCCTAAGTATTCAGACCCTTTGCTCAGTATTTAGTAGAAGCACCCTTTTGATCTAATACAGCCATGAGTCTTTTTGGGAAAGATGCAACAAGTTTTTCACACCTGGATTTGGGGATCTTCTGCCATTCCTTCTTGCAGATCCTCTCCAGTTCTGTCAGGTTGGATGGTAAACGTTGGTGGACAGCCATTTTTAGGTCTCTCCAGAGATGCTCAATTGGGTTTAAGTCAGGGCTCTGGCTGGGCCATTCAAGAACAGTCACGGAGTTGTTGTGAAGCCACTCCTTCGTTATTTTAGCTGTGTGCTTAGGGTCATTGTCTTGTTGGAAGGTAAACCTTCGGCCCAGTCTGAGGTCCTGAGCACTCTGGAGAAGGTTTTCGTCCAGGATATCCCTGTACTTGGCCGCATTCATCTTTCCCTCGATTGCAACCAGTCGTCCTGTCCCTGCAGCTGAAAAACACCCCCACAGCATGATGCTACCACCACCATGCTTCACTGTTGGGACTGTATTGGACAGGTGATGAGCAGTGCCTGGTTTTCTCCACACATACCGCTTAGAATTAAGGCCAAAAAGTTCTATCTTGGTCTCATCAGACCAGAGAATCTTATTTCTCACCATCTTGGCAAACTCCATGCGGGCTTTCATGTGTCTTGCACTGAGGAGAGGCTTCCGTCGGGCCACTCTGCCATAAAGCCCCGACTGGTGGAGGGCTGCAGTGATGGTTGACTTTCTACAACTTTCTCCCATCTCCCGACTGCATCTCTGGAGCTCAGCCACAGTGATCATTGGGTTCTTCTTTACCTCTCTCACCAAGGCTCTTCTCCCCGATAGCTCAGTTTGGCCGGACGGCCAGCTCTAGGAAGGGTTCTGGTCGTCCCAAACATCTTCTATTTAAGGATTATGGAGGCCGCTGTGCTCTTAGGAACCTTAAGTGCAGCAGAAATTTTTTTGTAACCTTGGCCAGATCTGTGCCTTGCCACAATTCTGTCTCTGAGCTCTTCAGGCAGTTCCTTTGACCTCATGATTCTCATTTGCTCTGACATGCACTGTAAGCTGTAAGGTCTTATATAGACAGGTGTGTGGCTTTCCTAATCAAGTCCAATCAGTATAATCAAACACAGCTGGACTCAAATGGAGGTGTAGAACCATCTCAAGGATGATCAGAAGAAATGGACAGCACCTGTGTTAAATATATGAGTGTCACAGCAAAGGGTCTGAATACTTAGGACCATGTGATATTTTGTTTTTTCTTTTTTAATAAATCTGCAAAAATGTCAACAATTCTGTGTTTTTCTGTCAATATGGGGTGCTGCGTGTACATTAATGAGGAAAAAAATGAACTTAAATGATTTTAGCAAATGGCTGCAATATAACAAAGAGTGAAAAATTTAAGGGGGTCTGAATACTTTCCGTACCCACTGTAATTTCCAGGTCAACAAAGAGCTTAGAACCCAAGAGGCGACACTCTGATACTTTTTAGGCAACAGTCACTAGATGGCGCTCCGGTAGCGCGGCTAATATTATGGGGTGAAAATATTAACTGGACCATTGAATCCTTCACATCTTATGCACCCAAAATCGCTGAATTTCACTGCCAAATCAGAAGCACAGTAGAACAGTTTTTTAAATTAAGTCACCAGTAAATTGTATGGCTCCTACAGTAAATGTTGTATTGTCTTATATACGTTTTATTTTACCAGTTGTGGAATCCAACCATTCATCCATCTGAGGTAACGTAGTTAGCCTACTTTATTGAGCATTTTCATTTTATGAAACTTTACACATTTTTTAATAGTAAATTAATAATTAATTAATTTAAGATCATCATGTTTGCAGCGAACAATATATTTCAGACCTAGTGGAGTAATAATAATAATAATATCTAGATCTGAACTGAAATAAGCTATATTGTACGTTTTAATGGATCACGCTACAAACATAATGATCTTAGGTTCTGCTGTGTCCATTATCGCATAATTCCCACTTTTGGACACTTTTGCTTCAATGGACATTAGACAACACTGCAAAATCAAGCTGTTATATTCATATATTTATTGTCCAACATTCCCAATTTTTCTGATGCATGTCATAATTTCAATTTCATATGTCGGTATTAATTCAGTGTTTATAAGTCTAATACTAATACTAGATCTTTTAAACTGACTGAGAGCAAAAAGTTTTTGTGAAAAAGGTTTTATTTATTTATTTATTTATTTTTAAACAAAGCAGCTGATATTGCCATAGAAACTAGTGGACTGCCAAGTCGCCTTCACCCCAAAATGGCAGAAATACAAGGCTGCTGCTGGCGCAGGTGTTGCAATGGAACATTCTGTTGAGTGTTACTTCTTGTTAGTGTATATTTTTTGAGGTCAATGTGCTGAGCATTGTGGTAATTGATGCAACATGACGTCACTTCCAAAGGACCAATGAACATGTCTGACCAATTTCATGGAATGTGAAAATGAATCTCATTGAATAAATAACCATTAAATTAAACTGGTCATCAGCGCAATTCAATTGGTTTGGTAATAGCAAAAGAAAATAGAATGAAGTGATCTCCAAAAAATAAGTACTTTTTGACTGTAAATAAAATTGTAAGGAGTAAAAAGTACTCTTTTTTTCTCAAAAAATGTAATCAAGTAAAAGTAAAAGTATTGATTTTTAAATGTACTCAAGTAAAGTAAAAATCCCCAAAAATAATACTTAAGTACAGTAATCAAGTAAAATTACTCAAGTACTTTACACCTCTGGTTATGAGTGATGGAGATGCAGATGCTGGCAAGCCAACCAGACACCTCCGCCGCATATTATAGTATAATCATGGATTTATATGTGAGAAAAAATAGTTGATAAAAGATAACAGTACAATGATTGCAGTTTTTGAAGTTTACGGTATACATTATGCCAAGTTTGCATTGACCAACCATTTTCACACTGATGGAATGAAGTGTTTTTTCTCATCAAATTTGTCCTTAATTTCCCTCTTTTTAGCAGCAATGTAACAGTCAATCTTAGAACGAACAAAATAAAAAATTTGCAACGTTTTATTACAATAGTGTTCTTATCGTTATAATGTTATGTAAATGACAGTCCCAGTAGTTATTAACCCTTAAATGCATGACTGTTTCGCCAATCATTCTTACATACTAGGGTCTTTATCGACCCGGATCTATATCTAACATGGAAGGATCTCTACCTGTTGCGATAGTATAAAACTCCTCTGATATTAGAGTAACAATTACAGAAGAATAAAATAAATCATATTTTGTTACCTTTTGGAGCTTGAAAGGGCTCCGTTTGAGCAGATGTTTTATGCCATCATCACTGTCCTCGTCAGAGCTCATTTCCCAGTAAATTCAGCAAATAATGGGCTAGTTTTATGTTTGAGGTCACTGATATGAGCCCATTCGCGATCTCAAAAGTATTCTCAAAACTATATAATTTTCAACATCTTCAAAATCAATATTTCGATCGCTAACAGCTTCACCAGATCCATCCAGTAAGAGTTACAGTCATATTTGATTGCGTTCAGTACTTGCTCTGCAGTAAATCACTGAGCCATTTCATGTTTTTCTTATTATTTCGCTTTCTGTCTAAATGAGTCGTCACTTCAGCATTATGTATCAGACATTGCCACCTTGTGGAATAAAGGTGAATTGCACTTATTCCGTCATCTAAGATTCAATTATTGTTGTGCAGAAAAAAATATACGTACACTGATACACACCTCGGGTCGTTGGCGACCCTATACAATTTTTACAAAAAATGAATACAAAAATAGGCATTCTTTTAAAATTTTATGATTTTCTTGTTATATTCTTTGAAATGAATTGATTGAGGAATACCAAGAAGGTTGATGTCTAACTTTAAAAAATGAACGAGGAGTTGTAGTTTGGGGTTTCTCTGATGACTGTTATTACAGCTATAACAGCACAACTTATCCCAGGCATATTTTAACCATGTTGTGAACCTTCATGGAGTATTTCTTTGACGTTCCTCTGGTAGTTGTAGCAGCTGTGACCATAGATTGAAACAGGTCACGCAGCTGTGACCGGGCACATAAATGGCGGCAAAAAAGTGCAGTGACGTCACTGTTACAGTCCTCATGTTTGTGTTTTCCCCTTTGACCTAGTTTTCCCCATTCTGTTTGATTAGTTCATATGATTCACCTGTGTCTAGTTAATTACCTCGTTAAGTTCCCTTTGTTTGCCTCATGTATATATACCTTGTGTTCTCCTTCAGTCTCGGTCCATTCTCGTTGATGTAAGCCTCAGTTGATATATGTCGTGTGTATGCTGATATTCTGAGTTTAGTTATTAAATCCTGCCTTTCTTGTTCCTCTTCGTCTGCCTGATGTTTTATACCACACGCTAACGTAACAGTCACATGAAACCCATGGATATATTTATCTGATATAGGATGCATCTGGTTAAGAATTAACGTTGTAGTAAAACATGCTGTGATCAGCTTTGCATGCAGCTCAAACAGCAATGCACAACTAATAATGACTCTGATTGGGACTGACATATTGCATAACATGAGAGAACAATATTGTAATAAAACATTATGGATTATTTGGGTTTAGTTGCCGTTCATTTGTTTCATCATGTTGCTCCAGGAAGAGCACGTCCACAACATTCTGACATTCTGAATAGCACGTAACTCAGTTCAAGTTCACTTGTACATTCACGTCATTTTGTGCAGATATCATTTGTAATATTATGTTTATTTTGGATATATCTGATTAATCTCATATAGGATGCATTTCTTTGAGTTAAATAACCCGCTAGCAAAGTGCTCCAGTTTACCGATGTTCATTCAGCGCTTCAGCGCGCGCAGCTCAAACAATGCACGACATATAATAACTATGATTTGGACTATCATATTGCATAACATTAATGAAAACACTATTTTAATAAATTGTTGTGAATTCAACAATGAGTAATTTAAGAAATTATCAATCACATCAACTAATTTTACAATCCTACTAACCCTTTATTTAGATTAAAACCCCATCTCATTCATTTGGTGAGGAACATGGCATTTTAGCACCATTTTCACACCCTGTCATGCTGTTGTCTATGCCACTGCAGTAAACGCATATTTCAGTATTAAGGCTAACAATTAATCGATTAATTGTTCGTTAATTTAATTTGGCAGCCAGTATTAACGTCTGGATCTGTGCACAGCTGAATCATCAGACTAGGTAAGCAAGCAAGAACAACAGTGAAAAATGGCAGATGGAGCAATAATAACTGACATGATCCATGATATCATGATATTTTTAGTGATATTTGTCAATTTTCTTTCTAAATGTTTCGTTAGCATGTTGCTAATGTACTGTTAAATGTGGTTAAAGTTACCATCGTTTTTTAGTGTATTCACGGAGACGAGCTGTCGTTATTTTCATTATTAAACACTTGCAGTCTGTATAATTCATAAACACAATTTCATTCTTTATAAATCTCTCCAAAATTGTGTAATGTTAGCTTTAGCCACAGAGCATAGCCTCAAACTCATTCAGAATCAAATGTAAACATCCAAATAAACCCTGTACTTACGCGATTAGACATGCTGCATGACAAACACTTTGTAAAGATCCATTTTGAGGGTTATATTAGCTGTGTGAACTCTGTTTATGCAATGTATATAGAGTCGAGAGCTCGGGAGGGGCGGAGAGCATGCAATTTAAAGGGGCCGCAGCCCTGAATCGGCACATTTCTAATTATGCCTCAAAATAGGCAGTTAAAAAAATTAATTAAAAAAATCTATGGGGTATTTTGAGCTGAAACTTCACAGACACATTCAGGGGACACCTTAGACTTATATTACATCTTGTAAAAAAACATTCGATGGCACCTTTAATGGTAAAGGTGTGACTGCAGTCCAAGTGGAAGAGAGGGGGTACGCAGAAGGATGGTCATACCTTCAGGGGGTACTGCACACTAAAAAGTGTGGGAACCACTGCATTACTAGTTTCAAATCCTGTTTAAATAATGCCACTATTAGTGTAGTAACAGATTGAGGAACCTGACTCCAAACATTCACACACAACGGATGTGAAAAAAATCTGCATATACAACATGACTGCTTCAATAGGTATATAAGGTCTAATCATATGAAAGCAATTCCAATTTATTTGAATAGTTTTGCCCCTAATTATGTATTTATTATTTTTATTACTGTATTGCTTCATTTTGTTGTATAGATAATACTGACTGGATGAGAAATGGTGCTGAAATAGTTTTTTTTTTTGTGTGTGTGACCCTTCAGCTTTTTTCTGTTCCTGTTCAGAAAACCAGGAGAAATAGTGAAGCATGGAGTGCTATTTGAGTATGTTTGAATGCATTTAATTAAAAAGACACAAAATCTGTTATGTGTTGCTCCTCAATGTTTTGTGCTATAAAAACTAAATTAACAAATATTTCTGGTTATTTCCAATAATAACACATTGGCTGATGCATCATCATCATCATCATGCACATGCTAAACTTTTATCTACAATACAAATTACAATTTAAAAATAAATGCATGTTGTTCTTAGTGAGGCATCTTCCCCCATATTTTTGTTCTTTTATTGTTCCTGTTAAAATAAAATGTTGTTGCTCCATTTATTTTTGTTTTAATAAATCTGTAATTGTACCGTTTTATGTAGGCTTGCCCAACAATATGCATGTAAGCCATTAAAAATCTTTTATAATTTATGTTATGTTTTACTTGACTTCCTATCTTTTTTACCATAGTTGTTTGACCTCTATTATGTCATCCAGATTTCCATCGTCATTGTGGTTCTCTTATAGCATTTTATGCAGATGGACATGCAGTGTTTGGTTCCCACTGTTCCTTTCAGAAACAGGGCAGCATCATGTTACAACTATAAGGTGACAATGTAAGATTCTGCTGTAACGAGGCGGGACTCAGGCTGGGATCCAATTGCAAGCTTTATTAAAAGTGAGCGTGGTCGTACAGGCAGGGTCAATCAGGAGCAAACAGGAACAGCAAGGGACAGGCAGAATCGTAGTCAGGAAACAGGCAATGGTCAGGCTAGGCAGATATCACTCACAGAACAGTATACAAGGCACAGGTCAGGGGCAGGCAGGCAGGAAATAAACGCTCGGTAATGTAACAGAGGGTAAACAAGACTTCGCGGTGAGGTGGTGTGTGTGACAGTCCTTTATAGTCCTGGTAATGAGCTGCAGCTGGGTGTGGTGATTAGTGTAGTGATTGGTGGAGTGAGTGCAGGTGATTGGCAGAGAGGATTATGGGGAATGTAGTCCGGGAAGTGACAGGAGCAGACAGTGATCGTGACATCTGCACTGTAAAAATGTCAATACATATCAGAAAATAGTACAGATATATACAGATTAAGCACAACCTGATTCCACACGTGAGTAACAAACCTTTGTCAGGCGATATATGTGTGGGATATTAAATGTGCTTGTATTTATTTGAAAGTATAATTTCACTATTTGAAAGTGAAAGTTGTTCCAACACTACAAATTCCTTGACAGAAACCTAAAAATACCCTGTAGGAAACGTTAGGTCATCGTAAAAACTTAAATTCACTTTCACTTTCACAAATATAGTAATTTCACTTCATTAATACTTGGGTGTGTCACAACGTTATACTGTCAGTTTTCTTTACGAGTCTTGCACATCCACAGATGTCCAACCTCCAAGCTGGACGTAAATATTGAACTTCATATCTACGCCCGAGAGACGTCTTAGTAAGATGTCCGGATACCGCTCCGGATACCTCCGGATTTGCACATTGTGTAGACGTACAGATATGGTCCTGGACCGACCAATGCAATGTAGACACTATCTGCACATCGGGTGTAGGGATGGGCGATATTATCATTTGCGATAAATACCGTTGAAAACTCTCCTCACGATAAAAATTTGTCTCCTCGCGATAATTACGATAAGTCTAGTTGTTGACATAGTTTCGTGCGCGACCGATTCACTGTTCACGTGCGGAGTTAAAACAAGCATGACTAAAAGCAGACGTGAGGCTGAGGAGCAGCTTGTTGTTAAGCGAGGAGCTACCGCCACAATTTGGAACTGGTTTGGTTATAGAAAATCAGATGTGGAGCAAACTACCATAATCACTAACAAATGTTCAATGAATGAGCCGTATGTCATTCACGCCGTCATCACCCGGGTGTTGATAGCGCGCAAGCACAGGTGAGACCAGAACATCTCACGTTGCTACTGTGTTTAAACTAAACTCATTTAAACCTTGCCAATTCAAATATTCAACTGAAGACGCAAAAGAGAACTCGCCGTGCGCTGTGAGGAGATTTGTGTACTCATCCGAAGCGCGTACACAGAGAGCTGTGTCACAGCTATATTTTGTAAACTATCTGAAGACATAGTTGGGATTGTTAGTTTTTGATGCTGTTACGGTCGGCATGACAACCGCGCCACCGCGGTCGTGTCGTGTGACACACACACACACACACACACACACACACACACACACACACATATATATATGAAGGCTGTCCGTCATTTTGGCAGATTACTGAGGCTGATGTAGCTTGTAAATGTAATTCCCACCCCTGTCCAGTAGGTGGTGAGTGCACTCCCGTGTGGCAGCAGAGCGCGAGTTCAGTCTCCAGAATAAAATGATTCGTTTGATTACACACAGGCAAGCACTCAGTTTAGGTATATTTTATAATAATAAAGTTGTGATACTTATACTTACATAATTCAGTTTCTAATCCAGTTCGTTTTGTTTTAAATGGTTCGTTTTGTTATTTTTCTTGCTGACTATCAAGTTTATGGTCAACGAATTCTGAGGTATAAGTTAACGTAATGTTAAGTGAAATTGTTTGCAACACTGATGATTTCGGTAAGCTACTGTGTCTTTCAACATATTTTCATGTATTTCGTTCTGCAAAGAGGAAAGGATGATCAAGCTGTTCAAGATGAAAGTGACAGTCTTTGTTCAACTTTCTTTTCATAATATAAATAAATGCATAGCCTAGGCCTATCAACTTATCCTGCAAGTTCATGAATAAAAATGAAAATGTGGACGAAATCAGAAGATATTAAATGTCTTATCATTATAATATAAAAATTAAAATGACGGGTAATAATTGATTATGACAGATTTTTAACTGTCTGTCAAAATTAGATATTATATATATGTCATTGGTATCATTATCGCAATAAATACCTGTTATTATCGTGATAATTTTTTTAGGCCATATCGCCCATCCCTAATCGGGTGGACGTCTCATGTTTGCTGGGTCAGTAATACACACAGCACAGAAAATGCACTTTACTAAATTGCATTTTGCATGACTATAAAAAAAAAACTATACAAGAGGATGTGAATACCCAGAGCAAACAAACATGGGTGTAAAGTGGAGAAAGAAGAAGAAGAGGTGGTGGAGTGGGAAGAGGAAGAGAGTGAAAGATTAGAGGGGAAGAGATGGTCGAGTGGAGGAACTGGCACAGTGGGAAGAGCAAAAGAAGAAATGATCAGAGAGGAAGAATAACTGAACAATGCATGTGTGTAATGCCATCATTACTTGCCTGAAGATGCTGAAATATTAGCCAGAAACAAATTGTGTTTTACTGTGAAACATCAGTTGAAGAGTTAGACTGTGTGTGATAGTTGTGTCATGAAGATTGTGTGCTTGTGCTTCTCCACGATGAGGCTACTTTCAGTCAGAATGAGCACCTGCAATTTGTGTGATTAATATTCATGTTACTGAGGTTGATTATTCAGTGTTTTATTGTGTGTGATTGGTAGAGATAATGTTTCCTTACACAGAAATGCTGTAATTTGTTATAAATGTAAAACTTACAGTCATTAACGTGGTACTAGGATCTTCTCTATCAAAATAAAGAGTAATTAGTTGAAAAACAAAATGCCATGATGCAGAATAAAACTAGTAACTATTACTTTACTGAAAGTATACTTCACTTTCATAAACACACACACACACATTGTTTTGCTATCTCAGTGAGGACATTCCATAGGCGTAATGGTTTTTATACTGTACAAACTGTACATTCTCTACCCCTAAACCAACCCATCACAGAAAACTGTCTGCATTTTTACATTTTTAATAAAACATTGTTTAGTATGTTTTTAAAGCTGTTTTAAATATCAGGACTCATGAAAGGTCTTCATATTTCATGTTTACATTGTAATACCAGTGTAATAAACATGTCATTATACAAATTTGTGGTCTCATAAATCACAAAAACATGCGCGCACACACACACACACACACACACACACACACAGTGCTACAAGTATTTAACAAGTAAACTATCAGTATATCTATGCCACTTCACTTCTCTAGTCTGGAATGTTAGTGAAAGTCCATGACACTTTGTGGTTTTAAATCCTCTTAGACTTCTCGTAAATTTCTGTGGATGATTTCCTGATAAATACCAGTAAATTGATTAGCACAAATCTTAGTAAATGGTGTTGCGTGACTAATTTAAATACTTTCCTCACATAAATTTTGCAGCTAAACAGTAAAATCCTACAAATGCATCGGCCAATTTTCCACTGCGTGTCTTTCAGGGGTGCAAACAGCGTGCTTTTCGGCGGCTCTCGCTTTTTTCACGGCCGTCTGGGTGACTTGTGTGAATCGTGCAGATCCGAAGAGTTTTTTTTTCGGGGGGAGAGTCTCTGAGAGTCTGAGAGTGTCGGATTATAATTTCACCATCAGTAATTCAGGATTGCCTCCACCAAAAAAGTAAATGAGCAAATCAGAACACTGCGCGCCAAAACAGCACCGGTATGCGTGCTGGTGTGAACCACTATGTTTCTTCTCGCTGCGGTATATCTGCCACTGCAGCATTATTTCTCCCTGAGACCCGAGTTCGGCGCCGCGCCTTCCCGTTTTACTGGAAACTGGTGAGATCATCAATGACTGGAGGTAAGGATATTTTTGGTTTATAATGTTATGTAATCTACTAGTCATGTAATTTATTAAACATTTTAACTAGGCCGAGGTAATATGTTGTGTGTCTGTGTGTAACCTGCTATCAGTACGATTTAGCTACATCAAGTTCACATGTAAAGACCTAACGTTAGTGCTAGCTAGTAGATCAAATTATGGATGACTGTAGCTACATAGAAAAAGTTGTTAGGCTCGAAATTACAACCATTTTGGTCGCATGTGCTCGTGAAAAATGTAATCCGTCGATATATACGGTAAACTAAAAATATATTCAGGAGTAAGTTACTGCTAATTTGTGCGAGTGCAAATAATGGTTGTGGTGCTAACGTTACCTGTTTCATTTTGTAAGCCGTCAGTAAAAGAGGTAGAACACGCCAATGCTGATAGTTAGGATGTTTTATTAATATTAATTAGGGCTGGGGGAATTAACGCATTAATCTTTGCGATTAATTTGAAATGTTTAACGCGTTAAAAAAACGCATTTAACGCAGCACTTTTTTTGCCTCGTTTGAATGATTTCCTGTTGCGGCTGCTATTGAAAAGCCGAAAATATGTATATCTTATTTAGTATTATATAGCAATATATTAATATAATAAATACCGGTACTTTGCTTGTTTCATTAATGGATGAATCACTGTTTTTTGAACGAATCTCTTGAATGATTCAATAACAAATACATTTAAGTCACTTGTCGCCACCTAGCGGTGTAACAATGCAATCGATATAATTGTTCTTTCATGCTCCATGTTACTTTCAAAAGGTGCTTTTCTCTATTTTGATTGCTTCTGTAGACAGAGAGAAGAGGATGGAGGCAAAGCAGAAGAGGCAGGTGGAGTATGGCTGCAGTGCTACATGTGAAAGTGCAGAGAAGGCCAAGACCACTGCTCTGGCCGAAGAGAGGCAGACACGTCTCAAACATGTTGATAAGAAAATTAATGCAGCCAGACGCAAGGCCCTGGATACGTTGCAGGAGGTGGCCAGGAAGAAGAGGAAGTTGGAGTAAAGCAAGAAGATAGTTCAATGAGAGTTTATGTTTCGGAATAAAAAATTAAATTGAATATTACAAATTAGCGTCTGTGTATTTTGATTTTCAGAATTTCATTTTAGTCTGTGCCTATGGGGTGGGCTGGGGATGGCAGGGGTTGGTGGCAATGTAAGTATCTGGATATTTGCCGCTGGGCGGGGGCTTCGATTACCTCTCTCTTTTTTGACCATACATGTGTTTGTCACAGACACGCCAGGCTCCACCTCACCACAGTACCCACGCACCCAATCACCAGCATACTAATCACCGCCACCTGCATCTCATTCACTCTGCAATCACCAGCACTACAAAACCACCACACTCACACACACTCACTGTCCGGTCTCGTTTGCAATACCTTGTGTTAATGCTTACCTTAAGGACTCCCCTTCATCAGACTTACCTGCTCCAGCGATCTCCTTCATCTCCTTCGTCTCCTGGTCCCTTCATGTGCTTACCCTTCTGTGTGTGTGAGTGTCTCCAACGTCTCTCTTCATCTCATCTCAGCTCCTGGATAAACAAGCCATACAAGGACAGTATTACTCTCAATTCATCTCTCAAGTACCTGATAACAGTCATAACCTCTCTGTGTTCTCATATTATTCAAATAAACTCACCTGGATTGCTTTTATCTCTGCCTCCGTGTCTATATCATAACAGAAGACCGGACCCCAACAACTAACGGCATGAGTACTAACGATCCATTCCAGGAACTCGTGGACGTGCTGCGTCGAGCACTCACACCACAGCCCTCAACATCGTCATCCCTCAACACGGCTGTCTCCGCACCCACCAGCACCACTCCTTCACCTGCATTCACCGCCAGTCCCATGGCCAAACCGGCGCCCTACTCTGGATCGGCGGAGGAATGCAGCGGATTCCTTCTCCAATGTGAGCTGGTCCTGGAGATGCAGCCGCACCTCTACACCACAGACACGGCTAAAATAGCGTTCATTATTTCACAACTGCAAGGGAAGGCTCTGCAATGGGCAGATTCGTTATGGACCCAGAAAGGCCCAGTCGTCCAATCCTATTCGGCGTTCGTCTCCCACTTCCGGGAAGTATTCGGGAAACCTCTGACTGATTCCTCGACTGGTGAGAAACTTTATAATCTAAAGCAAAGAAACCTATCTGTTAACGAATATGCCTTGCAGTTTCGAACGCTAGCCGCCACCAGCGGATGGAACGAGCAAGCCCTCATCACCACGTTCCGTCAGGGGCTGGAACCCTCCGTGCGGCTGCATCTCGCTGCATACGAGGACTCCATGGGATTAGAACGCTTCATCCAACTCGCCATCCGCGTGGGGTCCCGTATGCAGTCGTGCATTCAAGAACACCAGGGCCAGTCATCCACCACCAACCTCCTCCGTCGGTCCGAACCCGTCAGCTCCCCAGAACCAGCCAACGAGCCCATGCAAATAGATCATTCTCGTCTCACCCCAAACGAAAGACAAAGAAGGCTGGCCCTGAATCTCTGTCTCTATTGCGGAACTATGGGGCATAATCTCTCCACATGCCCAATCCGTCCTCCTCGACCCGTGGTGAGTGCAATATTTCCCTCCATTCAGAAAATGAAACCACTCACTACAACTGTAACCCTTACTGCTGCTAACATCTCTGTTCCAGTGGTGGCGCTCCTTGATTCAGGGTCAGCCGGAAACTTCATCTCAGGCACCCTCTGTAGACAACTCAACCTTAAGATCTCTCCTTCACCGACGAGCTATCAAATCCACTCCATCACGGGCAAACCCCTAAGCCGCAGACACATCCGTCACTGCGTGGGTCCACTTCAACTCAGCATCGGTATCCTGCACACTGAACACATCCATTTGCTGGTTCTGGAGGAATCCACCGCTGACGTGGTTCTAGGGCGCCCGTGGCTGGAACAACACAACCCCAACATCTCCTGGCGCACGGGCGAAGTCCTGAAGTGGGGCGATCACTGCTTCCCAGACTGCTTCCCAGCGCTTCCTGTTCCGAAACCTCCACTCTCCAAGTCTCTTCTCGTGAATGCCACGTCCATCGAGAGCCCTGTTGAGAAGCGCTCCGTGGATGTTCCCCCTGACTACGCCCCCTTCAGCGACGTTTTCTGCCCGCAACGCGCCTCCAAGCTTCCTCCACACCGGCCATGGGACTGCGCCATCGATCTGCTGCCGGGTGAACCAGTGCCCAGGGGACGCATATACCCCCTGTCCATACCGGAGGAGAAGGCCATGGAGGAATACATCAAAGAGGCACTCGAACAAGGTTACATCCGCCCGTCTACTTCCCCTGCTGCTTCAAGCTTCTTCTTCGTGGCAAAGAAGGACGGAGGCTTGAGGCCCTGCATCGATTACCGTGCACTCAACAAGATCACCATAAAGTTCCGCTATCCACTTCCCCTCGTCCCAGCGGCCCTGGAACATCTCCGCGGTGCCACTGTGTTCACCAAGTTGGACCTCCGCAGCGCGTATAACCTCATCCGGATACGTGAGGGGGACGAGTGGAAGACCGCCTTTGTCACGCCCACAGGACACTACGAATACCTCGTGATGCCGTATGGCCTGGTCAACGCCCCCTCCGTATTCCAGGATTTCATCCACGAGGTGCTCCGGGAGTTTCTCCATAAGTCCGTTCTGGTTTATATAGATGACATCCTCATCTACTCCCGGAGCTTGGCCGAACATCGCCACCACGTTGCGGAGGTCCTCCAGCGCTTACGGCAGTTCCATCTCTTCCTCAAGGCTGAAAAATGCTCATTTCATCAACCCTCCGTCCAGTTCCTGGGGTACGTGATTGATCACAGTGGCATCCGGATGGACGAGGGGAAGGTCTCCGCCATACAGTCCTGGCCCACTCCTACTACTATCAAAGAACTCCAAAGATTCCTAGGCTTCTCCAATTTCTATCGCCGGTTCATCAGGAATTACAGCACTATCGTCAGTCCACTCACCAACCTACTCCGTCACCAGCCCAAGTCTCTGTCCTGGTCTCCACTAGCCACCAACGCCTTTGAGACCCTGAAGAAAGCCTTCACCACCGCTCCCCTCCTCGTCCACCCTAACCCGGACCTCCCATTCATAGTTGAGGTGGACGCATCTACCACCGGAGTGGGAGCGGTCCTTTCACAGCAGCAGGGGACACCAAGTAGACTCCATCCATGCGCCTTCTTCTCCCGCAAGCTCAACCCGGCGGAGGTCAACTACGACATCGGTGACCGCGAACTCCTGGCCGTCAAGCTTGCCCTTGAGGAGTGGAGGCATTGGTTGGAGGGAGCTACTCACCCGTTTCAAGTTCTCACTGATCACAAGAACCTCGAATATCTGAAGGCCGCTAAGAGACTCAACCCTCGCCAAGCTCGCTGGGCTATGTTCTTCTCTAGATTCAACTTCTCCATCTCCTACCGTCCTGGTTCTAAGAATACGAAAGCTGATGCTCTATCTCGCCTCTATGCCCCTGAGGAAAAGCCTGAAAAGCCTGATACTATTCTGCCGGAGTCCATCTTCGTGAATCCTATCCAGTGGTCCGAAGAAACCATTCCCTCCGCCAATGCCTCCACACGCACTCCGCCGGGTTGCCCACCGGGCTTGCAGTACATCACACGGGCACGTCGCACTCCACTCCTGCACAGCACCCATTCTTCACTTGGCACTGGTCACCCGGGGGTCAAGGAGACCCTCTCGTTGCTCAAACAACGCTTCTGGTGGCCCAACATGGCCAACGACGTCAGGAGGTACGTGCAGGGCTGCAGGGAGTGCGCCATCTCCAAGAGCCCACGCCATCTTCCCACCGGCAAGCTCTTTCCTCTGCCCGTTCCTGAGAGACCCTGGTCACACCTGGGAGTGGACTTCGTCACTGACCTCCCCGAGTCTGACGGTCACACGTGCATCCTGGTGGTAGTAGACCGCTTCTCAAAGTCCTGCCGATTAATACCCCTGGAGGGTCTACCTACCGCCATGGCCACCGCAGAACTAATGTTTAATCATGTCTTTCGCTATTATGGATTACCTGAAGACATCGTCTCCGACAGAGGACCCCAGTTTATCTCCCACGTCTGGAAAGCCTTTTTCTCCCTCCTGGGTGTGACCGTCAGCCTATCGTCTGGATACCATCCTCAGTCGAACGGGCAGACGGAACGGAAGATCCAGGAGATCGGCCGCTTCCTGCGTACCTTCTGTCACGGCCACCAGAACTCCTGGAACCAGTACCTGGGTTGGGCCGAGTACGCACAGAACTCCCTCCGCCAAGCCTCAACTGGACTAACACCCTTCCAGTGCGTACTCGGCTACCAACCCCCGATGTTCCCCTGGGACGGGGAACCCTCCAACGTTCCGGCAGTCGATTACTGGTTCCGGGAGAGCGAGAGGGTGTGGGACTCAGCTCACCACCAGCTGCAGAGGGCCCTGCGCAGACGCAAAATGGCAGCCGACCTTCGACGCTCCGAGGCTCCTGTCTACCAGCCGGGGCAGAAGGTCTGGCTGTCCACACGGGACATCAGGATGCGTCTGCCCTGCAAGAAGCTGAGTCCCCGCTTCATTGGCCCATTCACCATCCTTCGGCAGATCAACCCCGTCACCTATCGTCTCCAACTCCCGGCACAGTATAGTAGAATCCATCCTACATTTCACGTATCCCTACTCAAACCTCACCACCCTTCTGTTGTTCCCTCCACAGAGCCTGACGTGGCAGCCGCCGAGCCCCCCCTTCCACTTCTCCTAGAAGACGGCACAGCCTACGTGGTCCACGAGATCCTGGATTCCCGGCGCCGTGGTGGTAAACTCGAATACCTCGTGGACTGGGAGGACTATGGCCCCGAGGAACGCTCATGGATTCCCAGGAACGATATCCTTGATCCTCTTCTGTTACAGAACTTCCATACCAACCATCCAGACAGACCTGCCCCACGACCCAGGGGAAGACCACCACGACGTCGGGGTCCGCGGCCCTCAGGAGCGGGCCGTGGGAGGGGGGTACTGTCACAGACACGCCAGGCTCCACCTCACCACAGTACCCACGCACCCAATCACCAGCATACTAATCACCGCCACCTGCATCTCATTCACTCTGCAATCACCAGCACTACAAAACCACCACACTCACACACACTCACTGTCCGGTCTCGTTTGCAATACCTTGTGTTAATGCTTACCTTAAGGACTCCCCTTCATCAGACTTACCTGCTCCAGCGATCTCCTTCATCTCCTTCGTCTCCTGGTCCCTTCATGTGCTTACCCTTCTGTGTGTGTGAGTGTCTCCAACGTCTCTCTTCATCTCATCTCAGCTCCTGGATAAACAAGCCATACAAGGACAGTATTACTCTCAATTCATCTCTCAAGTACCTGATAACAGTCATAACCTCTCTGTGTTCTCATATTATTCAAATAAACTCACCTGGATTGCTTTTATCTCTGCCTCCGTGTCTATATCATAACAGTGTTTGCACCCCTGGTCTTTAGTAAATCCTGAAAGTAGTGTTTTTAACAAGAGAAGTTATAAAATTATAAATGTTTTTCCAGCGTTTTGCCTGTAGCATTTAGATTTAGACAATGTGCATGCAATGAATGCAACTTTTTGTGTTTATAATATATTGTAAATAGAAACAAGTTACCTATGGGAGTAAAATAATGCCATATGTTTTTGAAACAAAAGCATCTCGAATTGCACTACTTGAAAAAAAAAAAACATGCATTGCATCACCAATGCTGATGTACAGTTCAAACATTAAATATATAACTTTCCTAAACTTTATATCGTGGCTTTACTGCAGGACTGGGGTTTCCCTCAATACGTCATACTCCAGGATTCCCCTGTTGTCGGGACATATAGAATACTTAACTTATCTTCATATACTAAATACAGTGAAGGACCACCAAACTTGCACATTATTGAGACTGTAGGCTATAGGCTATAGGCAAGCAGGTTGACTCAGAATATTTACAAAAATTTACAAATAAATAAAATGAGATTTGCTAATAAAAACAAATTCACAAATATGTTTTTATGTCACAAGCACAACTCTGCCTGCATTTATTTGTGAATCTCCACCTGTGCATTTGTGGATCTCTTCCTGCGCATTTGTGAATCACCTCACGCATTTGTGGATTGCTGCGCGCATTTGTGGATCTCTTCCTGCGCATTTGTGAATCACCTCATGCATTTGTGGATTCTGAAACAATTCTAGCGTCATGACTGCAGACAAATCCACAAATAGGTCGACTCCACCCACCGACAACATAAGCCAATCAGATAACAGCCACGTAGCGCTGACCAATCGCAGCACACTCTCGCTACAACCAATCATGTTTTGCTTTACAATCAGGGGCAGTCTCATCCTGCATTAGCTTAGAAAGGAAGTAGAGGGTTCTTAAACAATGGTACAGTACAGTATTTCGTTAGACCATTAGTGTTTCAAGCCAAGCCAAACTATTATATTTTACGCACCATTTAGAGAAACAGTGCTCTCTGTTATGGGAACAACAAAGGTATATTGGATACAGATGCGTTATGGAAGCGTCACGTTGTTCAAGATTGAACAGAAAGCCTCAATAATTAGCTATTAACTCATCTAACTGGATTTAACCTTGTAATAAACATGCGAGTTTGCAAAATAGATTAAACTGTCGTCACATAATAACAGCATTTCCCAGTTTATCAATCAAACATCGACGGATATGAGCAGCAAACCAGCTATTAAACATTAACAGGCCCTTAAATAATATTTTAAACATGAATTAAACATTTTAACATTACCATTGTTTGTAGAGAAGATTTAGACTTTTTAAATGTGGTTATTGAATTACATAGCCTACAGATTTAGTAAATGCCCAGCAGTCAAACACACGCAAATATTTCAAATGAATCAGACTTAATAGTTTTTTATTGTAAAAGTTATTTAGAGCATCCAAAGTAAATACAAAAAAAAATATTTTTAATATTATTATATTTGGTATTATACATGGTATTGTACAAGTGTGGAAGCTACTGTAGAACAGACAGTGATGGGAATAACAGCGTTATAAATAAACGGTGTAACTTTTTTCAGTAACGAGTAATCAAATGAATTACTTTTTCTCCCATTACAACGCCACTACTGTTACTGTAAAAAAAATGTTGCATTACTATAATTGAACTCACTGAAGCAGTCATGATTATATTGTCTGTTATATTTGCTTCTTATTTATTAAATCCAGGCAATTGTTTGATGAAACATTGATTAAAATTAAGATACAATTTTTACAAAATGAAATTCACTTTGTAGACTTTCTACAAATCAAAACTTCATCTTATGATGCATCTTACTCATGCTGTTTACTTTTCATGATCAAATAGATGAATTTAAAACATAACACAGGACTATTTTGTCACTGTCACTGTCTGTCTCACCGTCCCCAGACTCCATTTCCCAGCATCCCTCTGAATCCACATCTGCGTCCAGTCAGCTCGTCATCACGGATTCCCTGCACCTGCACTTCCTCATCAGGACTCCCTTTAAAAGGACTCACTCTCCTGCACTCATTTGTCTGTCCTCATCAATGTTACATTGGTTGTTCTCTTCCTGTTCCTATGTTAAAGTCTTATAAATAAACCTTTGCTGCTTAAATTGATTCTGCATCCTCTCTTCGTTGGCAACCGACCCTGACATATTTAAACATAAATATGAAACTATGTTTTCTTTAATGGCTACAACACGTAGGCCAGAGGTCTTCAACCCTGCTCCTGGGGACCCACTATCCTGGAGAGTTTCACTCCAACCCTAATCAAACAAACCTGACGCAGCTAATAAAACTCTTCAGGATGGCTTAAAACTACACAAGCAGGTGTGCTGAAGCAGGTTGGAAAAAACTTTCCAGGACAGTGGGTCCCCAGGAGCAGGGCTGAAGACCTCTGACATTGGCCTATAGTACAGTACAAATTTCATGTCATGAGCAAGAGCAGATCATGAGTCACAAGCCGGATAAAGAATAATTTATTTTTAGACTTATATTTAAAATTAGGGGCAAGTTATTTGACATATTAAAAAAAAAATCAAAGTAACAATAGTTACTTACCCTGGTAATTAGTTACTTTTATAATGATGTAACTCAGTTACTATTTGTGAGAAGTAACTAGTAACTATAACTAATTACTTTTTTAAAGTAACGTGCCCAACACTGAGAACGGGACATCCATTTACTGCCACTGACTCGTCGTTTCTCACCGTGCCGCTTGTACAGTAGACAGTATAGCTGCATTTACATGGACACTATTAATGTAATCCATTTGTTTATAAAGATTATAACGCCTTCTATTTGCTGCATTTTGCCGTGCTGCGCCGCTCGCATCAGGTAGAGGTGCTATAGCTGGGGATCTATGAATGATCATAATTCGTGCATAGCCTTTATCCCGATTCACTGATCCTGATGGCAATATAAAGAATATACTCCAAAAATCATCCCTGTCTGAATGATGGCTGAAACTTTACTGATGAGTTTCATGAAAGGTATATTGTACATAGCTACCACAAAATGTCCATTTTTAACTTCAGATAATCACTGTAAGAGCTTGGTGGATCCGAAATGGTCAAAATTCATATTCATGCATTTTTATTAATATTTATGTTAATCATTTATGGCTTATGATTTATCAGTTTCACTTTTGATTTCCTATATTTATGTACTCATACTTTATAGATATTAATTCTTATCATATTTTCAAGTATTTACTTGTTATTGTACCCTTATGGTCATTCTTCTTTTATATTTAAGAGTATGTATGCTTGTTATGTTCAACTGTTCTTCAAAGTGTTCCAGTGTGACAGGCAGGTCACGCTGACACATTTGTGGTTAGACATTGGACGCCTGCCAAGTACTGCAGAAGTGATGTTTTTCAGAATTAACCATTTGAATTTGAATCTGATCAAAATATGTCTGTTATTTTTCCTGATGACATTTAAAAGGGCAAGATTTGCAAAATTCCCAAAGGGGGTCAAAACAACTTTTATATCTATTTTTGACACTGGACCAGTCTGTGACTAATGGGTAAGAACATTTAACCTTTTCTTTTAGAACAAAAACATCAATTTGAGTGGGATGTAAATTTCCTTATATGCTCATGGTATAAAGCTGATCGGGTCATTGATAATTCAGCTTTTTCTCTCCTTTGCTTCTCTTGGCTTCTGCTTCTTGTCTCTTATCTGCAAATGTCTTAATTATTGCTCTTTTTGATCTTCATCTATTAGATACAATACTCTAAATTTTACAATACTCTAAATTTTATTATTAACTATTGACTGCTTCTTTATGATTGTTATTTTACCTTTTGGTTTTATGAAGTATTTTCATTATCGATTAAAGTTTGCGTGTGAGGCTAAATTTAATTGTAATGAATAAATAGTTTCTTATCAACTTTATCTACTGCCTGGATCTCATTTTTCTCAAGTTTTTGCATCAGAGCTTATGCCTTTTCAGGGTTGCTTAACAAACGGGTAACTTTCTATCCGTAAGAAATGAACCGTAATAATATGCACAACATATTCTCTTGTTCATTATTGCAGTGATCAGTAACACTCAGACCATAATACCATAATATCAAAATAAGAGAGTCCCTCTTTGTAAGACAGATAATGCAGACTCCTTTCAGTTTGTTCCTGCCCCCGATTGTAAAGCAAAACGTGATTGGTTGTAGCGAGAGTGTGCTGCAATTGGTCAGCGCAAGGTGGCCGTTATCTGATCGGCTAGAGTAGTCGGTGGGTGGAGTCGACCTATTTGTGGATTTGTCTGAGGTTGTGACACTAAAATTGTTTAAAGTCCTCGTAAACTGGAAGTTGCAAACGACTCTTCTCCAGTGTTGTGACGTATTTCCAGGTGAAACAGAATATTGAATCGAGGGCAGAGTTTTACTTTAGTGCTCCTCCTCTCCATCTCTCGCTCATAGCAGACTAACGGTTGCAGAGGAGTGGTTTACGCATTTTCAACCCAAGCCGTCAAACTGACGTCATCAGAGAAGGAACTCCATTCCAGACCAGAAGTAACTTTTCAGATTTTGATTAAAGATTACCAAGACAAACAATTTTTTTCTGTGTTTTAACTTACAAGGATTAATTGTTCACCACAAGACTAGTAATATGCACTTATAAAGTAAATAGGGACGATTTTGATTTCATGACGACTTTAAGAATCCACAAATGTGTGAGGTGATTCAAAAATGCTCAGAAAGCAATTCACAAATGTACAGGTGGTGATTCACAAATCAATGCAGGCAGAGTTGTGCTTGTGACATAAAAACATATTTGTGAATGTGTTTTTTATTAGCAAATCTCATTTTATTTATTTGTGAATTAAATACATTTTTTTGTGAAACTCCTATTCATTTGTGGATGCTATTATTTTTTTGTGAATATCTTTATTTGGAATTTAGCCACAGTCCTACCCCCATAGAAGATTGCCCCCTGAAGATTATTGGTTGTATTTTTAATTAGAATGAATATTTTGTAAGTGAAATCTGAATATGGATTATTGCATTTTTAACAATGAAAATGTGTGTGAATGTTTTGAATTGAAATATTCACAGCTTAAATTTCAAACCATTTTCAATTCCAGCCCATAAAAATGCAAGCCTTAAAAATACAATGCATCAATGTATACAAGCACAGATAATGAAATGCATTTTTTTTTCAAGTAGTGCAATTCAAGATGGGTTTTGTTTCAAAAACATATGGCATTATATTACTTTCCATAGTTACCTAATTTTTCAGATACTAAACTGAGAAAAATGATCTGAGACAACAAAAGCAGGTCAGGTCTGTCACACTGAAATTCATCAATACCCAGATATTTCAGGACACACTGAATGAGTTTCCTCAAAAAGCAATGTTTTCTGGAAAACAGTACATAGTGAAAGAGAAAATAAACCGTTTCCAGACAACCACTCAAAAGATGAACCTGATTTCATATTATAGAGATGTGAAAGTATGATGCTTCTTCTATACTCCGATTAAGATTGTGGGACAAAAAATGGAGCATATAAATAGAGCAGTATTTCAGTCACAGAAAATCACTCTTCAGATGCTCACTCCAGGTTGGTACAGGATTATACTTTTTTTCCTAGCAAATCTGTCTGCAGTTGATTATATTCCTTATACATTGGTGATTATATATCTTGGTTGTTTAGTTTAGAAATGATACAACACTTCATTAAACTGGAAACAAAAATTGTGCAATGTTTTTGAAAAGATCTTAATAGTGTATGTTTCTGAATTAAAATGTTTATTTTGAACTAATAAATTAACAAGTTAGGAAGAATACTGATTAACAAATTCAAAACCTTAAAGACATTATGTGTGTGTGCTAGTACTTACAGTGGTTTTAATTCAGCAGGTGAAATAAAATTTCATAAAATCCTGATTTTTGTCTCTCCTTCTCTGTAGGGTTTGAAAGACCATACACCACAGACGGGTGACCTTACTAAACAGAAGTGTTTCAGATCACAGTATTTGACTTCATCCTTCAGTGCAGTGTGAGTCATCATTTCTTTTAAATACATTTTTGGGCAATTGTTTGCTCTGGCACATTTTATTTATTTAATTATTTTTAAATCTTGGCATGATGGATGAATAAAAAACCTTGTATTTTCTTCATTTATGAGATTGCCTGTTCAGGCCATTTTATCATTAGTATCCAAGAATATCAGCGGAAAATATGCAAACTAGGGATGTTACAATTCACTCAACTCATGATGTGTTATGATTCATGATACTTGTTTTCTATGATTTTGAATAAAATGAAATTTAAGACAAAATGCTACATGTTTCTTTGTGAAATTGAAATATTAAGGGTCAAATAACAAAAGTAAATTTAAATTTTATAACTAAACCCTAAAATATCCCTCTAATTCGATCTTCCAATGCTGTTTTCTCGGGAGTTAGTTTCGGCTCAGCTCTTGCTGTGTCTGTCTGGTCAAGAGGCTGCAGATATAAGAAGTACAATCTAAGCACAACAGTGACAGAGGTTTCACATTCTTATAAAGGCAAGATTTTAATACTTGCTATAATTTGAATCTTTACACTTTCAAGAATTACTTTTGAACACATTTAGGAAAATATGCTATACAAATCTATATGGTATTTAAAAAATCCAGTAACATTTTACAGTAAGGTTTCATTTGTTAACATGACTTAAATATACTATCATGAGCAATTTCCTGCAGCATTTATTAATCTTTGCTTAATGTTAGTTAATAAAAATACAGATCTTCATTGTTTGTTCATGTTAGTTCGCAGTGTGTTAACTGATGTTAACAATGTAGCAATCTTAGCTCAAAGAGGAAATATTAATGATTCATAATTTATTATGATTAATTATGAATAAATGAAACACTTTCTCAGATTAAATTGATACATTGCAATTACTCAGAATTGATTATTAATTCATTCTAAGAGAAGGGTATTTTTCATGGCCACAGAAAAATAATCCTTTCTTCGCATTTACAGTTTCTTGTAACAAGATCTAAATCAGTTAAGTGATAACTTATTAGAAGACAGGGAACCAGAACCAAATATGTTTAGTGCGCAAATTTTATTAACTAGATCATTAACACATAACTAAACTAACAAACACATACATACACACACACACACACACACACACACACATATACATACAAATACACAATGAGGAATGATAGAGTGAATCCGGAAGTAGGAACAGGACATGAAGCTATGGAGAAAAGTCAAAAACCTGGAAAGTATCATCAGTATTCATTACAAAGCTCCTTTGTTAACAAAATCACGTATGGAGTCATTTATTGATTGTATGGAGAGAAAAAAGTTTTCTATAACAAGTAACAAAATACTATTCATCTGTGGAGATTGTAATATAGCTCTGATAAATCTAAATAAACATAAAATAACAGATAAATTTATGAACAGGATGTACAGTATGAGCTTGTTATACCAGGGGTAAAACAGTTCTCAGTAAAAAATCAAACCGTACCATTCTGCACACTCGGTTCGGCATGCACTTGCACTGCGGTTCATCTTATATCAGACGATGCATACGTAATCTATAATATGGTTTGTAGAAAATAAATAAAACAGACAGAGAGAGTTTGGCTAATATATGTTTCTGTCGATGGATACGCATTCTGGCTTCCCCTAAACTTAGTTCAATGCGAGTGCCGTATGCTCTATATGACCAGTCATTTACGCCGTCGTTACCCGTGTGGTGTCAAACTTTGGAATGGTTTGGGGATACAGCTCAAGCAATGCCCAAAATATCCACCGCTTTAAATCAAGATACAAAGAAATGGTGTTGACAAAATACAAGGCTGAGGGAGAGATCTTGGTGTACTCGGCATTGTGATTATGGGTTAATTATTACTGTATAAAAACAGTAGTAGTGATGATCATAATTGTTCTTATTTTTAATATTGGTATTATAAATGGTGATATAATTACAACAGAACAGGATATGATTACATAGCTGAGTAAATAATAATAATGACATGAGCAGATAAATACATGACCACTATATTGTAATTTACCACAAAATTGCACTATTAATTTAGTCATAGCACTGGTGATGTATTGTTATTGTGATGGTAGAAGAGATTATTATTACTATCATTGTCATTATTGTTGTTGTTACTAGTGTTATTATAAAACTATGGTTTAACAATATAATAGGATATGGTTATATATTACATGATCATTATAAATACCAGGATATATTAGAATGTTTATAATAAGGAGGATATTATATTGTATTATTGTGATAACTAACACAGTCCTAATGTAATTGGATATTTTTTATATAAATATTATAATATATTATATGTGTAAATAATGTGTGTGGATATTTGTATCATAACTGTATATATGTGTATATATGTGTGTATATGTGTATGTAGGTATATATAATTATGTGTAATGTATATATATTATATATATAATATATTTGCTCTTAATCAATCAATAACTTTAACTAACTAGCAGCAATTTAGTATATCGTATGATACTCAAAATAAATCACAGCATACTTCATAAATTGCTTAAACAACGTGCGTGTATTGACCCAGTTTTTCATCTTTCAAACACCCTTTCCCTTCACACAAACATATCTTTACATTGCTCACAATCGACCCTTCGCTAAGCCACGCCCGAAAACCGCCACAGGCCAATCGTGGTTTAGCAACCATAACTAGGCGCGGGAGGTCTGTCAAGCTTTCGAGCGAGGGAAACATGCCGAAGCGTTGTGCTCAGGGATTGTGTAAATCTGATACCCGGTATCCTAAAAGTTTGGACGGGGTGGTGGAATTTTTTTCCCTTCCCGAAACCTAAAACCCAATGGGAGAAATGCCCGTGTTCTGACAATTTTGCTACCTCCCATTGAAACAGTAGGTAACGTTAGCAAAATCTGACAGCGAAAAATGCTAACGTTACCTATCAGACTGTGCTTCCAGCGTGATATTAATGTGGTTTATGGCTTTATTAACATCTACACCTACCCCAACACTAAACCTACCCTTATATTATAAGTAGCCTACAGTAGTGGTAGCACAATAGCATTAATTGTCAGAACAAGTATAAATCGATAGCGAAAAATGCTACTTATCAGATTGTGCTTTAATAATGTCTACATCTACACCAACCCTAAACCTACCCTTAACAATAATGCAAGTACAGTAATTTTGTGTTATTTATCACGACAACAATGATGTAATATTGATGTGCGCACATGCAGTAAGCCCGAGTGAGACAATCTGACGGGTAGTTTAGCTAGCTAGCTAACTCAGCACATCATTACTTGGAAATAATGACGGTTCTTTGTTCATAATGCATATATTTGAACGTCAAATAAGATGAATAAAGGCAAGATGGTGTAACGTTAGCCTGGCGTGCTAAAATTATAAGCGGGAGAATGTTATCATTGCAAAGTGGTCAGGCTACTGTCTTGTGTTTATTCCACAAGACTTATGGATAAGCTGTTTGATTTATAATTATTAGGTTATTTTCACAAATTTCACTTAACCTGCTGTGGATGAACAAAGCTTTTCCTCAATAAATTGTGTTTCCCATTTGAATGGTCAGCGTATGAGGCGGCTGCTGCTTTCGCTGGGAGCTTTAGCTTCAATTTTGATCAAATTATTTTCTAATCGGTTGCATATTATGTCGTGGATATATCCCTCGAATGCATACTGCAGTCCCTTTTGTCTTGCTCTCTCAGATATTTCACCTGTTCGCCAAAAATGACCAATTATCTCCTTGAAAATGTCTGACACCGGTGCATACATACTGTAAATGACTTGCCAGGGGCAAAAGCTTGACAGGCGTAGCAACAGTAACTAAGGAGGGCGGGGCTTAGCGGAAAAAACAAACAACACAAAAACTACATCACATAATCAGTAAAAAACAATTCAACTGCATAACAGTCCACAGAGTCCATTAGAACATTTCTCAAAGCCCTTTTTTAAAAAATCTCTTCCGATTTAGTCCACTTTAAAACACTTTCATTTAGCAGCCTTTTATAATCATAGCAAGCATAAACAGAACACAGCGGTTCAGACATTCAAACTCCTGTCACGTACTACACACATGGTTCAGTCATGGAAAATATTGCATGCTCAGTCCAATGCATTCATTATGCAGCCTTGCTATTGGTCAGTTTATGTTAACAATTGGTTCTTATCATAAAATATGCATAAAACAAAAATACCATACAAAAGACGCTTTACAATAAATGTATAATCATACACACAATGTCCTGGGATCCATGTTAATTCATAGAACAGTTTGTCTATAGATGAATGCAGGCAAGTCTGTTTTAAGGGCTAAGGTTTTTTTCTATTGCCTCTGCATTTCCATGTGGCTCATAGTTCAGAGCAAAAAAACATCTTATCAGGCCCTTCTTGCCCAAGTTTGTCTTTCAGGGGAGTTTGAGTTTGCTGTATGTTCAGGGCATGTTGAGTGCATGTTCATGACCTTAAATGAGGAAAAAGTCATAGAATTTCAAGAAAAAACAAAACATAACTGATGTTTCCTACAACTCAAATCAAAATAGGCCAAATTGACCTGCAACAGTATACAAGGGTTAAAATTATTATTCACAACTGATCAATCGTCTATTAATCGTTAGCATCCCAGTATTAAGATTCAATCCTATGTAAACTTCTGAACAGGGTCATTTTTATAAATTCAGCCATTATTTTGTCTAGTGGACTATATGTAAACGTGTTATGTGAGATAGCATAGGACAGTACGAAATATGAAATCACATCAATCCCTCTCATTTAGTTAAAAATCCTCCACATTTTTACAAATTCTGCAGGGGTATGTAAACTTTTGAGCACAACTGTACATTATCTCATACTTTTATTGCAGTACTGTATTTAGTTTTGCATTATCATTTGAGTAATCTTGGAAAATGTTTAATGTCCAATACAGGTGAAATTAATCGACCATATGAGATGTCTGAGCAGTAAGTATTTCTTGTTCAAAGCTTTGATTTTATCTTCTTTATTACCTTTTTAATCAAAGTACATAATTTACAACAATGCTTCACTGTTAACATTAGCTAACTACATTAGTTAACATTAACTACAAATAATTATCACAACATTTTAATAATCTTAATTAATTTTTATCATTTTAAAATCAAATTACCTATAAATGAACTAAATTATAAATAATTGCATTTTTATTTAACACAGTTGCTGGATGCATTGCAATACACTTTTAGACAAAAATGAGAGAAGTTTATATTGATATCCGCAAAATAACATATTCAGCAGCTCTACAGACCACAAAACATGATTGTGGCATCACAGCAAATCTTGCTTAATTTACCCAAATTCCACACAACTCTAGTGTATATGAACTAATTTCACATGATACTTGTAGACACTTTAAAGGATTAGTTCACTTCCAAATGAAAATTACTCCAAGCTTTACTCACCCTCAAGCATCCTAGGTGTATATTACTTTATTCTTTCTATATATTCAGGATATTAATAAATATCCAGACACATCCAAGCTTAATAATGGCAGTGAACAGGACCAATGAGTATGAGCTAAAGAAAGAGTCTCCATCCACATCCATCCATCATAAACCTCCACATAGCTCCAGGGGTTAATAAAGTCCTTCTGAAGCAAAGTGATGTGTTAGTGTAAAAAAAAAATCCATATTTAACAAGTTATGAAGTAAAATATTAAATATAAAAGCTTACACTATGTCCTACGCCTCTTCTATTCAACTTACAGAAGGCGGTCTGGTGGAAGCTAGATATATTACTGCATAACTTGTTAAATATGGATTTTCTTTTACACAAACACATCACTTTGCTTCAGAAGGACTTTATTAACCCCCGGAGCCATGTGGAGTACATGATGGATGAATGTGGATGGAGACACTTTCTTCAGCTCATACTCATTGATCCTGTTCACTGCCATTATAAAACTTGGATGCATTAGGATATTTATTAATAAAGTCATATACACCTAGGATGCTTGAGGGTGAGTAAAGCTTGGAGTAATTTTCATTTGAAAGTGAACTAATCCTTAAAGGTGACTGTTTTACATAGATTATTGTATTATTTTTTGTTTGTGCATTTCTTTTCTTTGTTAAAAAAAAAAAAAAATATATATATATATATATATATATATTAAAGCTGCAGTCCGCAACTTTTTTTGTGTTAAAAATTTACAAAAAGAATATAATAAGAATATGTGAGGCCCTTAATATAAAGTTTTGGCTTAGTGTTGTTAGTTTGCTATATTGCAAAAGTATAGCATGCCAATTGTAAATAGTTAATAGAACTTGTACCCTTTGTGTTAAGGTTGGTAAAAAAACAAAAACAATTGTCGTCTAATTCTAACAAAAAGTTTTGATATTTCAGGAAATTTGAAGATCTCAGTGACAAACTGCACCAAAGCATTAAGAAACTGAACACAGAATACAACAGAAATCATCAAACTCTCAAAGATCTAATAAAGAAACTGAATGACATCACTGATGAACTTGAATCCATGCACAAAAACACCACGATGGGCAGTTTGGTGGGAGCATCAATAGGAGCAGCAGGAGGACTTACATTGCTGGGTATAGCTTTGGCCCCATTTACATTTGGTGCGTCTATAGCTATTACTGGTGCTGCTGGTGTTACTGCAATGGGTGTTGGAGTAGCTGGAGGAGTAATAGGGGCAGCATCTAACATCACTAACATGTTCAAGCAGAGCAACAAGCGCCAGACTATTGAGGAGATCATCAATGATTTCCAGAACACCATCAACCCAATGATTCAGCATCTGAATACAATTTCTGAAACCATAGAAAAGCTTGAGAAAATTGAGCCAATGTATTCTCATCAAAATAAAGCACTACTGACAAGTGTGAAAGCCCTGAAAACCATTTCAAGCGTTAAAAAACTTTTATCTATACTTCGAACTACTAAAATTGGGAAAGTGTTCGCAAGAGCTACCAAAGCACTTCAAGTGGTTGGGAAACTATCTATGACAATTTCAGCTCTGTTTTTTGTTCTTGATGTTTACACTATTTATTGTAATTCAACAGAACTCTCTGAAATGAAATCAGACAAAAAGAGAAAAGCAGAAGAAATAAAATCAGAAACTGTGAAATTTATTTATCAAATGAGAGAAACAGCTGCTCAATTTCAGAATACTCTGGATGAAACTAAATGTGCCAGAGACGCTATTAACAAAGCTGTACAAATCAGTCAAGAAGATCATTGAACTGCTCTGTTTGGTGTTGTCAATTTACTGACTCTTTAAACTGAAATCTTTAAAAACTTGGCAACAAAATAAGGTTGAATATATATATGATTTTCAATTATTTTGTAACATGTAATTATTGTAGTCTTAATAATCCTTGTCTTTTTTCTTCTTTTTTTCTGGTTCTGTATGAAATTGGATAAACTATTTGCAAACAGTCTTTGTATAAGCCACTTGCACTCGAGTTTAGATCTCATTATATCTTATGACATTCTATGGACAACCTTTTTATTTGCTGTTTTTGTTGTGCATGTTACTGTTTTGTAATGTAAAAACCAAAATAAAAACATCTAATCTAGTATTTACCAAATTGTGTGATCTTTAAGAGGAAGGTATTTGAAATCGAGGGGACCTGAAGCAAAAATAAACCAAATATTCATTTCAGTATTACTTTTTTATTCAATCTATAATAACTATAATACACAATAAAAAAATGCTGCCTTAAAGGGTTAGTTCACCCAAAAATGGAAATTCTGTCATTAATTACTCACCCTCATGTCGTTCCACACCCGTAAGACCTTCGTTCATCTTCGGAACACAAATTAAGATATTTTAGTTGAAATCCGATGGCTCCGTGAGGCCTCCATAGGGAGCAATGACATTTCCTCTCTCAAGATCCATTAATGTACTAAAATCATATTTAAATCAGTTCATGTGAGTACAGTGGTTCAATATTAATATTATAAAGCGACGAGAATATTTTTGGTGCACCAAAAAACCCCGAAATAATGGCTTATTTAGTGATGACCGATTTCGAAACACTGCTTCAGGAAGCTTTGGAGCGTTATGAATCTTTTGTGTCGAATCATAATTCGGATCTCATGTCAAACTGCCAATGGCTGAAATCACGTGACTTTGGCGCTCCGAACCGCTGATTCGACACACTGATTCATTTATGCTCTGAAGCTTCCTGAAGCATTGTTTTGAAATCGGCCATCACTAAATAAGTCGTTATTTTGTTTTGTTTTTTTGGAGCACCAAATATATTCTCGTGGCTTTATAATATTAATATTGAACCACTGTACTCACATGAACCGATTTAAATATGTTTTTAGTACCTTAATGGATCTTGAGAGAGGAAATGTCATTGCTCCCTATGAAGGCCTCACGGAGCCATCAGATTTCAACAAAAATATCTTAATTTGTGTTCTGAAGATTAACGAAGGTCTTACGGGTGTGGAACGGCATGAGGGTGAGTAATAAATGACAGAATTTTCATTTTTGGGTGAACTAACCCTTTAAACTTGTAAGTTCAATGTACTTGGTTATTTAAGTAATTTCAATTACATTAAACTGAAAATTAATTAAATCTTGTGTAACTTACAAAAAAAAAAAAAGTTGAAAATTGCTTAACTTATTTTGATGAGTTAAAGTAATGGAAAAATATATAGTTATAAATTATTGGTCATATTTACATATATGAATCTCACAGGTGTTAAAAACTTACACTGAAGCAGTGTATGATCCACTCATTATCCATGAGCTTAATTAATGAATTAGGCTGACTGTTTGTTTTTTTTCCTGCATTGGTCCTGCCAAAGATTTTTGTTCATTTAATCTGCCGTTCTGTAGTAGCTGGCTGCTTTATAACGTTCCCATGAGTGTTTGTGTAAGCGCTCTGTGAAGAGCATTGATATTTATTATTATTATTATTCAATTTTTATTTGACATGGACATCTCAGTGACATTGGACGAATCATATGCACTTGCTTAGCACACATGCTAATTTTCAGCACCAGCCCACAGGAGGCTTTTACAACATTTATTATGCGTTTATTACAGCATTGAGCTTTGTGGCCAATCACAGACATATGTGTTGAGCATGTGAACTCAAAAACCCAATATCAGTCCCAACAGCAGAGCCAGGGTACCTCTGTTAAGCATCTTATAATAACTATAATGAGTTTAATCAAAGTTCCTTTAAGACAAGTCATTCACACCTCTTGGGCATGCAGGTGTGGCCGCTGCAGTGACGTGATGACTTTACCAGTCGGCGATTGGCTCTTATTTAGAAGGCGGGACTTATTCCGCCATATTGCACGTTGCACTTTCTCCCATTCAAAACAATACGAGTGACGCGTCTTGTGTTATTCTATATTCTACATAACCATGACAACCATGAGCAAGGCAAAGACATTCCACGCACATGCTTGTTGATTTGTTTTTGATCTTGTTGACACCCTAGATTGTTTAGGAGTCTTTTACTCTTCCCTAGTAAAAACTGTGGGCAGTGATGTTTGACTCTGACCTCTTCTGGAGTGCATTCACATAAAGGAGCAGCCATTTGGTAGTGAAAAGGAGGACCACTAGTTAGCAGTCGGCCACTCTCACAAGAAGATTTATCTCTTGCCTAAGCAATACCTGCAGTTTAATTGGAGAAGTGACTGTGGTGAAAATGTTGGGGAGTACTTGGGAGACTCCAGGAAGAGAAGGGGAAGAGAGCACCTGTAAATGACATCATGTAAGAAAAAACAAAAACTGTAGGGGTCGATCTTACCAGCCAATGATACTACTTTGGTGTGATTTAACAGATAAGAAAAATGTATAAAAAATGTTCCCTGGCTAGAGAGATTCAGATGTAGAGCTGGCATCTCACTTTGTTACTTGTCAATAAAATTAAACTCCTGGGACCTGGAGATTCGTCTCTGAGGGTTTTCTTTGAGACCAGAACTGAAGGGACATCGAATTTGCCACAACACCCACTATACATTTTTTCTCCCTCATCTAAAACCCTTCACTCAACTCATCAGCTCAATAGAAATGGCAAAACTGTAATTGAGTGTTCACTGAAAAACAAAAATGTGCAGAGCTGGAGATCTCCAAGATAAATTTGAAAAGTGCTAGATCAAATGGATAAAATGTGTGAGCTCGCAATATTACATTTAGTGCACCTATAAAGATAGACCATACCAATGAGTTTATGCCACATACAAGCAAATGAACTTGCCTACACCAAGGTTATAATCGTTAACGAAAACGAATGAAAAAACTAAAACTAGGTGGGAAAAACATTGTCATTAACTGAAATAAAATAAAAAGGAGGCATTACAAAAAAACGATAACTGGGTCATTCCACGAAATCGGTGCCTTTTCAACTTTGAAAAATGTAAAAATATAAACAAGTTTAATTTAAAAAAAAAAAAAATATATATATATATATATATATATATATATGGAATGAAGACAACTTAAAATGAACAAGAAATTGTATTGGGCCATCTTCAGGCTATATAATTTTTTATTTTATTACTACTTTTCTTCCTCATGTTTTGATATTTTTGTCAACCCTGCTTACAGACATAATCATCACTATATACTACAGTTTTAATTAGAACTATGTAATAGTTTTTACATATATGAGCAAGTATTTTTGTCCCATTTTTTCACTGGGGTCTGTTTCAAATTTGGTATTTTTTAAACAAATCTTTATATTTTGTCATTCAGATGACCAAAAACATCCTAATTTTGAAGGCTGATCACCTGTCAATTAAGAGAGATATTTGTCCAAAATAAAATTGTCACAGTTGAATGCTGATCACCTGTCAATTAAGAAAAATATATATATTTACAAGAGAGATATTAAAAGAAGGACTTTGTCCAAAACAAAATAATGTGATTGTTACAACTGAAAAACTTGGAAGGCCATTTCAAATATTATTTTTACATTATTTATGAAATTAATGACAGTAACAGGATTGACATAATGGTAACAGGACTGACCAGAGTAACAGGGATGACGGGACACACATTCTTCAGCATACACTCTACATATTTGTTTACATAATAACTGTAAAGTTTCTTACTTTTTAATTTACATTATATTATTTTGCATTCACTTTGCATAGCTTTATTACTGAAACATTCAATTTCTAAGAGATCTAATGTTTTAAGGGTACTGTAGACCCATTAGACTCATCCGTCCATCTGTTTTGTCTGTTTCAGTGTGTCCCCTCACAGAACTTAAAATATGTATGATCTGGGTTAATTATTCAGGCAAGGAAGATGATCAGATGTGGGTCTTCCTGTGATCATCTGAAACCAGACCTTGAGATCTTGATGCTGAAATTTGGTTTCACACTGGTTTGAACACTGCAAGATTGTGGTGAAGATTTCACCCTACAGCTTGTTTGTAATTGCACGTACATTGATGCATTATTGAAAATTAGTTGAAATGGATGCATTAGTTGATTTTAAAAAAAATGTTTATTAAGACTAATCAGCTTACCCTAGTCATTAACAAAACCAACTGGCAGCATTAAAACCAAATAACAACAGCCAGCACATAACAGGAGTTGCAATAAGGAAAAAGGGAAAAAAGAAAAGAAAAACTGTTAGCTTATAAGCTTACATTTTTTGTAGCTGATAAAAGAGAATGTGAACAGGCTTGTTTTCATATCAAAGGAGGGAACACATTTCACCACAACAAATGAGATTTAAAAACTTACAGTGTAATAAACAGAACAGTCATTCAAAACAAACTAAGAACAACAACTAAGAGCACAAAAATGAAAGTGAAAAACCTATTAAGGATGTTAGAAATATCAGCAAAGGCAAATCGACAGAGAAATTACTCATTTTACTGAGTAAGCTCCAACCATATATCTCTCTGGATCTCTGTATGGCAGGCAGTGACTGGCTGGGGAGCAGGGATGAAACGAACCACATCATCATACAGGTACCAGAGCACATCATCTCGGTTAGGCCAAAAGAATTTATTTCGAACCTGCACTGTGCATGCATTTGAACCTGGGCATAGGAGTCATCTGTTGCCATCACAATTCCTGGATAAAGGTCATTGTCATATCTGACTACACACCACTTTCCAATGACCTCTGAACTGGTCCAGTCAATTGAACTGTGTTGGATTGGAGTTTGGTCACACAGAAAACTGAAGGACTGGGAGCCAGGACATTGGCATTCAAGCCTCTTCATAGCTACACACATGCAACTGACATCACAGGCAGATCAGGTTACCTCTTGCCAGTGTCACAACCTGATGTAGGCGCATGGTTGAGGGAACTGGTTGGATGTTTTGAGGCATGGCCTGCACTGCCTTCTCTATATCCTCTTCCTCCACATAAAACAGCTTGATGGAGGTTTGTGTTTTGGACAGTGCTGAAAACAGTGCCCTTGCATCTGGTATGTCATGGCCTTTGCTTGACAAGATCAACTGCTTGTCTTTTAAGCACACCTCCGACTCCATCAGGAGCCCCCTTGCCATGGTTTGCTTCAAAAAATTTCCATGTGCCTTGTGCGAAGCCTCTTTTGTACAGTTCTGTGCAAAATAGGTACAAGTTTCCACGCTGGCGGTATTGTGTGCAGGGATCATCGCTTTGAAAATGCAGCACCTTCACAGCAGAGTACTCCTGTCTGATGTAGTTTAGCACAGGCCTGAGATGTTCCCAAATTGCAGGTGGGCCCTTTTGTCTGGATGAGGACACAGTGCAGAAACAGAGAGGTGTGGCATTTGGTCCTGGGTATAGAACACCAGTTTGTAGTGTGGCTTGTTGATGTGAAGCACCAAAATGCACAGCTTGGACTTCAGAGCCATATTTACATCCGTAATTCTCTGAAAAGTCCACATGTATTATGCACTCATGACTGGACAGTTCTTTCTTGAGTGCTCTGGTGAAGGCAAATTGATGGCTGATGTTAAAAATATGGCGCTTGAATTTTGACAACTGTTCATTGAACAAGTCAATGAGGGCTTCCGTGGTGGTCTCCATCTATTTTTTTGCCAGTGATTTTGAATGACTGAGTTTTGCCACTCTCTGATCTTTGCTTCTCTTCTGTTATCCACTGGGAATATGAAACAAGGGCTGTTGGATTGTATGGTGTAATAACAGGACAACCATTCTGCTTACACCCTTCACACTGGCCATACATGCACTTCTTGTTCTTGGAGTTACACACAACCTGTTCTACTAACTCCTCAGTGTTGCAGTGTTTTAGTAGCTTCAGGTGGTAGAGCTTGTTTGTGATGAAGCCAAGGTTTTCATGCATCTTGCACAAACAAGCCTCTCCCTCAGACAGGCTTGGATTGACTACCCAAAATGGACGCAGGTGACAAAATAAAGAATAAGAAATTATTCTGTTTGGGTATTCTGCCAAGAACTTCCTGTGCGCATTTCTCATTGTGTCAATGAGGAATCGTTTTTGCTTTTTAAGTTTGCTTTTTGTCTTTGTCTGCTTCCTTCCAGTAGTCAAACGGCTCACATCATCCCGTTCAAAGAACAGCCTCACGCAGTCTTTTATTGCATCTGCTGTCCGAGTGTTTCCTTCTCGTGTGAATGTGAGTGGGGTTTTGTCAGAGTATTTCCACCTTTTCTTTGAGAACCCCAAAACCGCCTGAGCATACTTTCTAAGCCTGTACTTCTGTACTATTTTTCCACCTGCACATATTTTTGCAATTAACTGCTTCTCTTTTTCACCATTGGCATTGTGATACCGGTCACTGAGGTCTTTGGTTAGGGCAGTATGGAAAACTATACGTCTTCTAACAACTTTGGGCAAAGTGTGTAGCTCACGGTTGAACTTGGATTTTGGGGACAGTGTTTTTTTCTTTAGTCGTTGGTATCTCTTCTTGAATTTCTCCTTCTCTTTACGTTCCTTTTGCAGCTCTCTTTCCAGGCGTGACAAAAGGACAGTTGTTTTTTGTGGTGTCTTTTGGAACGTTTTCTTCCTGTTTGATGTTGCCTGAAATGTAATCATAAACGAAAAACCTTAACCTTATATTTAAGTTGAATTCCACAAGGATAAATCTAGGTCTTGTGTAGTATACTTGTTCTATATCTATTCTTGATCTATAGCTATTCTATACTTTTGTCTGTACATTCTCTATTTATTCTTAATGGCATGCTACTATCATCTGTGAAAGTGTATTATAGTGAAAATATAAAATCTAAATAAAATTAACACAATGTTAAAACTGTTTAAATAGTTAATACTTTAATTATGAGATTCAGTGTACCAGCAATACTAAAAATACTAACTAAAATATGTAACTGATGTTCATATGCCACCCACAATGAATAATAAAGACATTAGATAAATAATACACATGGGATGACCTTTTAAAATGTTTCAAATTTACACAGACAAATCAGAAAATCAGTGTGGCTAAGGTGACTGTCATTCCTGTTACCCACATGTCAAGATCTGTTACTCTGGAAAAGTAACAGGGTTGACGGTAACAGGTTTGACAATTTCAAGCTAATTTGCTATTTACTAGCTAACAGACCAAATCACACAAGCACATTTCATACACTTTGAAAGGATATTACTTGTAGATAACGATTATGTTACATAAAATAAATAAGTGTTTAAATATATACTTCAAAAATGGTAACAGGTTTGACATTACATGATATCCCCCCTCAGCCAAACCTCATAAATCATCAATAGAATCATAAATCAAAAATAGAAAATTATAGAAGAGAGAGAGAAACTTATTTTTATTTAAACTGTTGGCATCCTGGTTGAGAAATGATGTAACTTCCTGGAAGTGTTGTCACTGGAATGTAACATTATTTATACATGGTTCTTTGGTGAGGGTAACAGGGCTGACATCTATAAATGATTTATATTTTATGAAAAATAACGTATAATTATGCTAAAACATTACTTGTCAATAAGATTATACTTAGAACAATATGCAAATGTGTTTTTTGTATCATTTTGCATTCAATTTGCAAATTAAACGTCCTGCTGAAAAAGAACAATCATAGCCAGGGACAGGCCAAAAACCTTACCCTCATCAGAATAAATGCAATTTTAATTATTTAAAATGATATTTAATTGACTTTACTGTGATGTAATATTGATAAAACAATACACAATATTGATATGTTTTTAAATCACAAATTTATTTGTTGTTATAGTACTTCTATGTCTGATTATTTCTTAGGGACGCAAAAGGCACCAATTTCGTGGAATGACCACGAACACGAATTCTACAAACGCTCACATCATGTACAGATGCATATATTTATTAGTAACTCTTCAAGATATCCAGAACAGCAGACAGACCCACAACCTCAGTCACAACAGGGTCATCTGTTCTACACTTCAGGCAACAAGATGAAGTTGCCATCCATTCACCTACACATGTCTTACACCCCACCAGGCTCCTGCAGCATGAAGAAAACACGGGGCTTTCCATTGTACCTGGAAAACAAATAACCGAAAATGCAACATGTATTAATCATTGGAAATATCACAGAAGATTCTATATGGAATACCGTAATGCAATTACTCCTCCAATTTGTTTCTATCACATCTCGCACTCTCATTGGCTGTAGGACATCACTGCTGTCATTGTCAGTCACAATTAGGGTTGGGAATCGAAAATTGATTCCAATTCTGGAATCGGATACTTAAGATTAAGAATCGGATACTTGTTAAAAAATATTTTCAATTCCTTTTTTTGTGCATTTTTTTCCCCATATGGCAATCTGCCAGGACCTCGAGGAGTCAGGAGCAAACGTGTCTGTGTCGCACATAATCCCTAGTAATAGTGAAAGCCCCGGCGCTGCTGTTTAAGAGTCGTTAGTTCATTTTCAAAATAAAAGTGCTAATCTCATTCAGCAAGGTAATTTAGGTTGTATATTTATGTAAAATGAACAATAGAATACGAGAAATATATATTTTTAAATCACAATATTGAAAATGTGTACATTTGAGTGTATCACATTCGGATCAATATTTTGTTGGGGTTCTGTTCAACCTGCTTTTACAGATGAATCACGGCTGATGCTTGTGATACTGTCTAACTGTTGTAATTAAATTTCGTTACCATTTTAGTTGAAGAGAGAACAACTTAGTTCAAGTGGGTTATAGTTTTGTTTAGACAATCGGTGATTCTTTATATTTTTAATAGTCTTTCTAGTCATTTGTATGTGTTTCATTAATGACACTTTTTATGGTAGCCTACAGTTGACAACTTTTTCACAAAGGTACGTAGTTTTAGTCTAATATCATTTCTAAAATTCAACGTGTAATTAAAGTATGTGCAAAAGATTTGTAAAAGTTAAATTCACATTAATACAGTACCGTATTTCTTAAAGTTTGACTGTAACCCCACTGTATGTTAAAATAGGCAACATCTAGAAAAGACATATAATGTAATAACCGCCGGAGATAATAGCTGTACAAAAAGAACGATTTATTACAATAACGTGTAAAAATTACAAGCAAAGAAGTAGTTTTAAGAACATTTTTAAAAGAAATAGAGTAGCCTAATTATAAAAATTCCAATAGCAAAAACATTTTACAGAAACATAGAATAATGCTGAAAATACATAAAAATTGCTTCGGCTAATAGAACAAAAAGAAAATTAGAAAACTATGAAAAGGAACTTCAATTAGTCTAGCACGTGAAACATTTGAACAGCGAAACTGTTGAATTAACATGAACAAAATCTTTAACATTAAACAATACTGGCCTACGTTGCAATACCTTCTGTGACAGGCGCATCTACAGGCGCAGAGGATTCAGATTCCGGTGTAGTAGCAGTATCTTCGGGGAGTTTGAGTATCTCAAGAACAGTGTCGTTTTGGATGTTAAGAGTCATTGATCAACATTCGAGAAAGTTTCCTCTATGTCCTGTCCATCTTCCAGAAGGTGGGTGAGATTTAAATTTGTCAGGAACTTTTGAAGGACAGAATTGTTTATGTTTAAGCTGCAGTCTCCGTGATCTCCAGACACATTGACATGTGTTGACAAAGGCAGTTGCCTTTAGATTCCCGTTTTTTGCAGCATCTTGCAGTTTTCACATCTGTGGAACTTGTTTTTCGGCTCAAAGTGCAGTTGCCAGAATCTGCAGTTTCCGCAGCTGCGTGAAACACGGTGACCTCGGCCCGGTTAATGGTTCCGCAGATGTTACCGGTTCATCTTTCGTTTCAAAAGGCGAAATTGGACCCAGACCAGGTAAGGGTTGTATTTCATCTATGGTGCTTTCTTTCGTTGGGGTTAAAAGTAATTCTCCGTTGAATTCTCTTGTGCATTATTGTGTGAATTGGGTTTTAGGTTAGGTTTTACCGTATGAAAGTAAGCCTACTTGAGCTTCCCGTAGTTGGACACAAAGGTTTCCGGTGATGTCTTCCAGTGTAGCACTTTGTGTTTCTAGTTGTCGTCCTTGGAATTCAACGGTCTTGATTCTGACGGTCAGGTTCACAATGCGTCCAGTAAGTCCACCAACCTGAAAAAAAATTAATAAGAAAGACATTAATTAAAAATGATAGAAAAAAGGTAGAATTTAGATTAAGTTAAAAGCACGTAAAATAATAAAGTACTTACTTGTTGTCTTGGTGCCATTTTTTTTTTATATCTCCTCTACGGTGCGTTTGCATTTCAGCGGAGGGACCCGGCAAGGAAACGGCAGGTCTTTGAGGACAGTCAGTTTGGCAAATCTTCCAAATAGGATGTCCATGCCTTCACCAGAACGACCTAAGAATAAGAAATAGTACAGTATAAACATAATATCAGCACTTGTTAAGAGTTGAACAAAATGGAACATAAGCTGAGTTTCTACGGTTTAAAATTATACCTATTTTCTGTTATTCCTGGCAGTGGTTACTTAGTAATTTAATTATAAATACAATTTCATGGGATTGTGTGTCCCGTCGGCGGGACACTTCGGGCTTAAAGGGTTAGTTCACTCAAAAATGAAAATTCTGTCATTTATTACTCACTCTCATGATGTTTCACACCCGTAAGACCTTCGTTCATCTTCAGAACACAAATTAAGATAATAAACCTGTTAACCTGTTAACGCCAACATACTGAAGCTTCTTTGTTTAAATCAGCTCAAATTTACTGTTAGATGTAATGTAATTACCTTGACAAACTATACATCATTAAAAAGATCTAAGACTCCGGCTTCAATTTTTAATCTCTATTTTACTCTCAATATCGTATGGGTCAATATCACTATAAAGTGCCTTTTGCTGTCCCCATCAGACTCACTCAGTCATCATGAACATAATCCAAAATAATGAAATTCTGAGGTTTTATTATAAATGGCCAACCATTTTCACACATACAATTACAATAAGTCTCTTGAAATGTGTTTTTTTTTTTTTTTTTTTTTAAATACCATTTTCTTTGATTGGATGTAAGCAGTTTTGGCATGTCCCAGACACTGCTCAGCTAACTTCACTGAGTGTAAAAAGTTAATAAATGGCATAAAATTCAAAAACTTTTTTATTGTTCTCATTGCCCTCAACAAGTTATTTGATAAAACAAGTCATTTTTATCATTTATATTATATTTTCATAATAATATTAAAGGGTTAGTTCACCCAAAAATGAAAATAATGTAATTTATTACTCACCCTCATGCCGTTCCACACCCGTAAAACCTTCGTTAATCTTCAGAACACAAATTAAGATATTTTTGTTCAAATCCGATGACTCAGTGAGGCCTGCATAGCCAGCAATGACATTTCCTCTCTCAAGATTCATAAAGGAACTAAAAACATATTTAAATCAGTTCATGTGAGTACAGTGGTTCAATATTAATATTATAAAGCAACAAGAATATTTTTGGAGCGCCAAAAAAACAAATCATCAAAAGACCATTACCATTGTGGTTTGCTCGTATATTGCCTGCTTGCAGTTAATTTATAAAAAGTGCTGGAGCTTGACTGATAGCATTTCTAACAGCATAAGGTCTCCTTAATACAAAACATATGAAGTTAAATGGAAAATCTCTTGATTTTTATTTTGGAAATTGTGCAGTCTCAAAGGCACTTTATAGTGATATTGACCCATGAATGAACTCATACAACCTTTTTAACATGTTTGTTTGTATCATATTTGTCACTGTTTTAATTTTAATACAAAGATTGTCTGGTAAAACAGTTAGATTTCTATGCACTTCTGTGATTGTAGACAATGCTGTGTGTGAACAGGACTTTTATTTTGGAGTGACGACATGACGTCATAAGACTGCGCCGCGATCCTGCATCTGCTGTGATTCTGCTGAATAAAGGTTTGTTTTAAGAATTTAAGCTGATTTAATCGATAGAAACAGTTCAATGATTTATAGTTGTGTTTTGTTTTAAACAAGCGATGTGTAATTAGTTTATTTACTATTTAATGTAACATTGTGATTGTTTATCTAACCGTAATGAAGGATCATAAAGCTTATACACTGATGAGAAACAGTAAACCTGCGTCTCATTTCTCTCTCACTAGCTCATTTCAAAGGTTGCATCCTTCGGAGGTCGCATTCGAAGGTTGCATACGTCACTGAGGCTGTATTGTTTCAGAAAAGTAAGTAGGACTCTCCGAACGCGACCCTGGAATGCGTCCTTCTTTCACAGGAATTCGGAGGATGCATGAGGTGTAGTGATGGTGAATCGATCCAAAAGAGTCGATTCCTCGACTCTGAATAGCCCCAGAGTCAGAGTTGACTCCAGCACAGGAATCGACTCTCTGTGTCGACTCTGTTGTTGTGTCCGGAATCGCTCACTTGTTTACTGATTCTCGAATCCATAGCCTTCATAATGCATGGCAGTTAAGAGCATAATGTCTATGGTTAAGTGCACTAAGCAAGGAGTGAACGAAATGAATTCGGACACTGACGAATCGCATCAGAGAGCTGTCGCAGAAACTTTGTCACACACATTTATATAGCTTACTTTAGAAATAGATAACAGTCATAGTGAGTTTAGTTTGTAATTATACATACCTCCATGTCAGCTTTAGTATTGATGGTAGCTTATATTATTGCAATAATTATAGGTTTGATTTTACATAGTTAACCATTAAACTAACCATAAATAAAAAATAATAAAAACTCACATCAACAATAAACACATTAATAAGTGTACATTATTGTATGCATTTTATATGTATAGTATTAATTTTAGTATCTTTAACTCTCGTGTCCAAGCACTTTTAAGACGATGATCATGTGCGTTTAGCGCCATCCCCCGACCATTATAATGAGATGAATTCATTAAAGAATCCCTGCTTTCTCGTTTATTAAATCTGATATAATATTCGACCACAGATGTTTTTCGTGACTTTTCTCTCAGTAAAATTAGGTATCGGCAATTAGCAATATTGATAGTCTATTCATCAAGTCATCTCTAAATTGGACTAATTTGGACAGTCTCGCTAAACGTGTGTTGTTTTAATGAGGGGATTTTAAGGCTTCACGTCAGGGAAAAATAAATTAAGTGTGTAAGGACTGCCATCTCAGCTTATTTACGACCCTGTAATGGAGTCGAGGAGTCCATTCCATCGACTCCTACAGTGGGAGTCGGGAGTTGGAGTCGACTCCAAAAAACCTGGAATCAAACACCCCTAATGAGGTGTATCCTTTCGCTGCTGCAGATAGTCCACAATTCTTTGCGTCGCTGTTAACAACCGTCATTTATTTGAAAAAAATAAATGGCGGCGTCGGCGAACGTACATACAAGCAAAGTGTTTAAATGTAAGTAGTTACAAGCTTGTTTTTGTTTTAAACTTTGTTCTTCCTATCCTCCTCCTTTGTCTCTGTAACAGATATCTGTTGTACATAAGCCAGCTCTTCAAGCATAACCCAAAATAAAACAAGTAAATACATTTTCTTTTCAAATTACATACGAATAATAATTTTCATTCATTGGCTGAGAGTGCAACGAGGCTGCAGTGAACGTGTTGGCATAGCAACGATATACTTCCTGTTTCCTTTCCTGCCTGTGTGTCACGAAGGATGTTTTGTTTAATTCTGGCTAAGGACACTCCATATACTGCATCCTTCACAGGATTCGTCCTCTTGAGGATGCAGCCTTCGAAATTAAATGAAATGAGACACAGCTTATATATCATAAATCAGTTTATCATGAACACGAGTTCAGTCTCTGGCGAGTCATGATGGAGAAACTGAACTTTTCAACTCTGAGTCAACTGAATCAAACACTTTGAGAAATGATTCAGTGAATCACGACTCGTGCTGCTCAAACAGTGAACATGAACGACAACAACAAACACTCTAATTGATCATGTTTTCATCAGTTATAAATGCCTAAATATGAAGTTTATAAATTTGCAGCGTTAGTTTTGAGTGTTTTTTTTCTCTAACCGGGTCATTAGACTAATAACTCTGTTAATTATTCTTTTCTTAAAGATGGAGTTTATTAAAGAGGAGACTGAAGACATGAAGATTGAGTTTAATAAAGATGAGAGTGAAGACATAAAGATGGAGTTTATTAAAGAGGAGACTGAAGACATGAAGATTGAGTTTAATAAAGATGAGACTGAAGACATGAAGATTGAGTTTAATAAAGATGAGACTGAAGACATGAAGATGGAGTTTATTAAAGAGGAGACTGAAGACATGAAGATTGAGTTTAATAAAGAGGAGTTTGAAGAAATAAAGATTGAAGAAACATTCAGTGTGAAACATGAAGATACTGAGGAACAAACAGGTTGGTTTTATTCTCAAAGCTGAATTCAGTCATCTGATCCTTATTAAAATGTCCAGCTCTACAGAAATAGAGAATATACAGAAGTATAATCTTACAGAAAAGTGTCCCAATTCACTCAGTCGTTTCATTCACTCTTTCAAGTGGACTTATTTTAGAGCTAGAGTAAGCATTATTAACTCATTACTCTAGTGAGTACAAGTAGTAATGTGTAACTACATTACTTTAAAATTCAGTGCTTCCATTAAATGTGATCTTGGACCTCAAAACCAGTCGTAAGTTGCACGGGTATATTTGTAACAATAGCCAACAATACAGTATGGGTCAAAATTATAAATCTTTCTTTTATGCCAAAAAGCATTAGGATATTAAGTAAAGATCATGTTACATGAAGATATTTTGTACATTTTCTACCATAAATGTATTTTTGTAAGGAATGTATGTTATGGACTGCTGTTTGCGTGTCTCTCTTTAAAAGCCAATAGTAACTGAAACCAAGTAGATAACACAATAATTCTTTTTGCATACAAAATCTGAGACTTCACACGTTCAGATCAAGCCTCTAATGTGCTCCTGGTGCGTTACTTTCACCCTCTGCACAAATTGAGTTTACAACAAAAACAGCACACAGGCGTTAACTGTAGGTGCTAAACAAACAGGCTCACTTGGTTCCAAATGCTGTAACTTTTGCTGTAATTATTGAATGTCAAATAAAAAGGATATGTAAAATTATAAGAAAAATATATTTGATTTGAATTTTATCAGCAGTTTCACCCTATGAGAATATCCCATTGTAATGTAATTTATATATATATATATATATATATATATATATATATATATATAAGTAAAAAGTGTTCTATCAAACGATACCTACCTTTTGACTCTCCTTGCTATAGTTTGAGTTATGAGTCTTTACTTTTGTGTTTGTCACTCAGAAATAACAACTCTAAAAATGCCTTCAGGTATATATTTAGATTTATTTGCACACTCAGATTTCAGGTTTTCAAATGATTGTATCATATCCTAACAAACCATACATCACTAGAAAGCTTATTTATTCAACTTTAAGATGATGTATAAATCTCAATTTCAAAAAAGTGACCCTTATGACTGGTCTTGTGGTCCAGGGTCTCAAATCATAGAACAATTGATTGCATATATGAACTTTTAACAGTGTTGGGTAAGTTACTCTAAAAAAGTAATGAATTACTAATTACATCTTCAATAGTGTAATTAGATTACTGTACAAATTACTCCAAAAAGTATTTAATTACTTATTACTTTCTAAGTCTTACTGTAGATGGGATGGACAACTCTGGTCCTGGAGGGACACCATTCTGCAGAGTTTAGCTCCAAACACACCTGCAAAATTTAACCCAACCCCATTATTTAATCGTAAAGGTTGATTTATACTTCTGTGTCAGACCTATGCACCGTAGGCTATGCAGAGAAGCAGCAAATGGATAACAACTTTTGTTGCAGTTTGACTGTATGTGTCCCCTGAAACAGTGTTTTTTCATTCCCATGGAAGTTGAAAACACTCACTCTACCCCTATTGCATGTCAGTCTACATCGTAGGCTATGTGTGGCACTCACAGCCTAGGCCATACCTACGGGGTACACGCAACACAGAAGTATAAATCAGCCTCAAGTCTTCAGGAATGCTTGAAAATTACAGGCAGGTGTATTTGATTAGGGATGAAACTTAACTCTGCAAAAGAGTGGTCCTTAAGTAACATAGGCTGTGTTTACACTGGCACAAAAAATCCGATCTTTTGCTCATATCTGACACAGATCGGAATTAGTTGCGCACGTGTAAACACAAATCCACACGAGATCCGATTTTTTTCGCATCTGATCTGAGCCACTTCCAAATGTGGTTTTAAATCAGATACATATCCGATCTCTGGACATGCGACCTACGTCTAAACACGCATATCCGATTCCCCTTGGAAATCCAAGCCATTACAAGGCGAGGGCTACACGTTTGCTCACTAAAAGGTAGCTTTAATGTTGTATTATGAAGCAGACGTGATTGTATCGTTTGTATGCTCTCACACTAAAAATTCGCAGCTTTATTATTGAGGTGGGAACTTTGTGTAACATTATTTATTTTTCTAGAAAGAAATTGCATGCACACATTCAGCAGCTGAATTTCAACTTTTGCCTGGTTAATTTGAAAGAGACCGCCGTGTTGTTGTTTTTCTTGTAAGCCAAAAGCTTAACTGTAGCTACTCTCTCTCACACGCGCGCTCTCTCCCTAGCTAGCTCGAATTCATTCATTCATTCAAAAAAAAAAAATGGAATTCTAAAACTAATAACTGTAGATAAAATATCAAACGCAAATTATCTTTAGATTCCGGTCTATATCCGTTCAGTCAGAATTCACGCTGCAAAACATCCATGACACTGACAGCTGTTAACTTATCCACTCAGGTAATCGTGGCCACTCAACATGAAATATATAAATAATTTTAATAGCGAATTTAATAGCGGCCATTCAAAACCAGAGGGTCTACTATGTGCATGTAAAACTATCAATGACAATCATTTTGGGGCAGGAAGTAATGTAAACACAGATATCGGATACCAGTCGCATCTAAAGTGAATGTAAACATGCTGGCCAAAAAATCAAATATGGTCAAAAGATCGGATCTGTGCATTAAGACTGATCCATAGGATAGGATAAGTTATAGATCAGTGGTCTCAAACTGCCGGCCCGCAGGCCATTTACGGCCCCCACTCCACCTGGCCTGCAACTTATATAAAAATAAAACATAATCCATCCCGCTAAATTATTATTAAGGGGCCATTCACATATCGCATCACATAAGTGGCCGTTCCTTCTTCTCCTTTCTCCGCTTTCTCCTTCTTTCCAAAACGCTTTTGCTCCCATGGCGTTTGTTGTTGCTGTGCAACCATTAGCTGCACTCTCCATGATAACTAGGACGTTTCAGCAAAAGAAAAATAGTTTTCTACTCCTTGCATTAGCTCTAGATATATTTATATGGAGATAAGAAATAAAATCCCGCTCTGCGCCTGGAAAAACAAGCGTGCCACATCGCAGGTGCTTCACGACTGTGCCGCTTCTATTATGAGCGTGATTGCCTAAATTATAGTAAAAGCACTCGCGCAAGTTACGAACGTCGATTTAAATCACCAAAACGTGTCCGATGCTACCAATAAACATTACAGATCCTCAAACGGCATCTAGGGCAAATGTGGCTCAGCTGTGTGAGCAGAAGTGCTGCAAGAAATAGAATAGTGTACAAATGTATTCCGAGATCAAAATTTGTTCAGTACAGTGTTGTTCAGTGCAAGATTTTGATGTTAATTAAGCTAAAATAAAGTAAGGGAAAATATTTGCAACTGTTAAAAACTAATGCTGTATGTAACAATGATAGACAGTGCTGTGTACATTGTTTTAAGTATGGCACAAAAAATATTTTAGTAATGAAATTTGAAGTAAATGAGAAATAATGCAAAGGAGAGTAGTTTTTCAGAAATTTTGAGCTTCCTTGTGCTTGAATGTTAAAATGGCCCTCCTATGAGGTGTCAATCACAGCAACGGCCCCCAGCCAATTTAAGATTGAGACCCCTGGTATAGATCATACATGTTGTTGGTTTTGATGCTTTAAATGTCTAAATTGTTTTATGTCTATTTTTGCCCCAGACCTAATGGCACTGAAAGAAGTGAGTCGTGAACTTAATGAAAAAGAAGAGGAAAAACATTATAATTTGATGACTGAAGAAAGATCAAAACAGGTTTCCTCACAAAAAGGAGCTCAAAAGACAGAAACTAAAAGTTATTTTACCTGCCAACAGAGTGGAAAGACTTTTAATCAACATAGAAACCTTCAAGTCCACTTGAGAGTTCACACTAGAGAGAGTCCCTTCACTTGCCAACAATGTGGAAAGAGTTTCACACTTAAAGACAAGCTTATAGTCCATATGAGAAATCACACTGGAGAAAAGCCTTACACTTGCCGACAATGTGGAAAGAGTTTCAGTCAAAAAGGAAGCCTTACAGACCACATGAGAACTCACACTGGAGAAAAGCCTCATACCTGTCAAGAGTGTGGAAAGAGTTTCACACAAAAAGGAAACCTTAAAGGCCACATGAGAATTCACATTAAAGAGAACCCATTCACCTGCCAACAGTGTGGAAAGAGTTTCAATCGAAAAGGAAGCCTTAAAATCCACATGAGAATTCACACTGGAGAAAAGCCTTACACCTGTCAAGAGTGTGGACAGAGTTTCAGTCAAAAAGGAAGCCTTACAGACCACATGAGAATTCACACTGGAGAAAAGCCTCATACCTGTCAAGAGTGTGGAAAGAGTTTCACACAAAAAGGAAACCTTAAAGGCCACATGAGAATTCACATTAAAGAGAACCCATTCACCTGCCAACAGTGTGGAAAGAGTTTCAATCGAAAAGGAAGCCTTAAAGTCCACATGAGAATTCACACTGGAGAAAAGCCTCACACCTGCCAACAGTGTGGAAATAGTTTCCGTGACAAAGGAAACCTTACAGCCCACATGAGCACTCACACTGGAGAAAAGCGTCATACCTGTCAAGAGTGTGGAAAGAGTTTCAATCGAAAAAAAGGCCTTATAGTCCACATGAATAATCACACTAGAGCGAGCCCATTTACCTGTCAACAGTGTGGAAAGAGTTTCACAAAAAAAGGAAGCCTTAAAGTCCACATGAGAATTCACACTGGAGAAAAGCCTTACACCTGCCAACAGTGTGGAAAGAGTTTTAATGAGACAGGAAACCTTAAGGTCCACATGAGAATTCACACTGGAGAAAAGCCTCATACCTGTCAAGAGTGTGGAAAGAGTTTCAGTTGGAAAAAAAGCCTTAAAGCCCACATGAGCACTCACACTGGAGAAAAGCCTTAAGCCTCGTTTGTGCTGCACGCGCGTGTGTGTGTGTGTGTGCGGCGGCGACGTGGCTACTGAAGCTGATACGCGGCCACTCTAGTCAATGCTCGTGTTTACACCAACTGCGCTGCGGTGCGTTTCAGAAGTGTCCCTGCCTATTTTTGACAGACGCCATGTCAAAGATGCGCACATCAAATACAAAATAAAGTCAAAATAATCACCCTGAGTTAACTCCTGCTCTTATTTCACATCACTAGGAGGCCAGAAACTGAAGACAAGAGATTCGAAGTTAAATTATTAACTTCATCTGTAGGCTACAGCAAAATGAAGTATGGCATATCAATAAACACAATCAATTATATAAATATAACCATTTAGCCATTAAAAACACGAAAAAGCCTTAGGGGACACATGAATATTTACACTGGAGAGAAGCCTTTTACATGTGATCAGCGTAGAAAGAGTTTCACACATAAATTGACGCTTTATCACCACATGAAATTCTTACTGGAGAGAAGTCATACACATGTGATCAGTGTGGAAAGAGTTTCAGATTTATAGGTTACCTTAAGGGCCACATGAAAATTCACTGGAGTCAAGTCAAGTCACTTTTATTTATATAGCGCTTTTTACAATGCAGATTGTGTCAAAGCAGCTTTACATTGATAACTGGTATATAATTTTAGCTGCACAGCAGCTCTTAAAGAATAGTGTCAATGCAGGCAGAACAAAGCACTGTTGAATAAATGTCAAGAATACTGTTGAATATCAAATGTCAAGTGTCCCCAACTAAGCAAGCCAAACTCCAACAGGTGACATCAGGTGGCAAATAGGTGTTAAAAATGGAGAAAAAAACCTTGGGAGAAACCAGGCTTAGTCGGGGGGCCAGTTCTCCTCTGGCGAACAGTGCTTTGTTACAAATCAGGTTGCTATCATAAGTCTGATAGGATCGCAGCAATCAAAGTATACATTTCAGTTCCATCCAGTTGAGGATCGTATTCATCACGCCGGTATGGACGGTCTGTTGAGGAACTGTGGCACTGGCTGTCGTGTCGATGAGGCCTTCACAATGGATGATCTAGTCGACTCGATCTCTGCTGATACTTCAGGGCTGCGTTGTGGTCGTGTCCAGTTGAGGATCGTATTCATCACGCCGGTATGGACGGTTTGTTGAGGAACTGTGGCACTGGCCGTCGTGTCGATGATGTCTTCACAATGGATGATCTAGTCGACTCGATCTCTGCTGATACTTCAGGGCTGCGTTGTGGTCGTGTCAGGGCACCGGTCCTCAGTCTCAGCTTGATACGGCCCGGATCCAGTTGACTACGGTAAACCTCGGGATAAACAGAAAGACTAATGTTAGCGTAGATGCCATTCTTCTTCTGATGTAACGAGTACATCTGGTGTTATAGGAAGTGTTCCCGGTTCCGGCTGACCTAATTTATGCAGCCTAATAATCCTTTAACGGATTTGAAAATAGAAATTGATAATGTGTTATGTGTATGCCAGGTTAAAGAGATGCGCTTTTAGTCCCTGATTTAAACTGACAGAGTGTGTCTGCTTCCCGAACAATGCTAGGAAGATTGTTCCAGAGTTTAGGTGCCAAATAGGAGAAGGATCTACTGCCTGCGGTTGATTTTGATATTCTAGGTATTATCAGCTGGCCTGAATTTTGAGATCCCAATAGACGTGAAGGACTATAATGCATTAAGAGCTTGCACAGCCAGAAAGACTGTGTGTCGGACCCAAGCTAGGATGGAGGCTGTGTACCTGCTTAAAGGAAAAATCCCACACACTGTAGAAGCCAGAGATTTTTACAATCCACTGGCCATTTACCATCTGCTGGAGAATAGACCAATGCTGATGCCGTTTAAAGACAACGCAAATAAGTTGGGCCTAAGACACGTAATCCATCCAGTGGCAGACTACCTCACAAACACACTTTACAGTCTGCTTGATGAGTGCAAATGTAGAGGTGGGTTCAACAACACCTGGAGAGCGTACCAGTATGAACTTGCACTGGAGGAGATGTTTTATGGAAGGCAAACTCCCCCCGTTCTAAGCAGTTCTCAGTCAGCTTGGGAACCAACACCACAAACACTAACAGCCTCACCAGACAGAGAGGATTCCTGGGTCTGTCACCAGTAGGTAGCGCCAGCGTCGGCGAGGATCCACCGCCACTTAAAACCAGGATTGCCGACCCACTGCAGCGGATGAGAATCCATAGGGTATTCCCATTAACCGACACACTGGATGCTGGCCCTGCAATTCTTGGAGAGGCTCTCGTGAAGGTGCTTCTTTGCGACCTGCACGAAAGAAACGACAGAATCTCCCTTTACTGTGCAAGTTGGTCGGCTGCCGGACGACCTCTGACCTCTGTAAGGACCTGACTGAACGCAAGGGTTTTTGCTACCCACACACATTTGGGAGGGCAATTGAACTGGCACAAGGTGCAGGCCACGATGTACAGACCTGCCTACAACTTGGCCTTGCAGGGTTTAAATTCTTCCCTTCCATTGTCTTTTGGGATGAAAAGAGGCACCCAAAGGCAAAATGGAATAAAATCGACTACAGCAAGAAACAGATACAGCTTTTCAAATTGTTCATGAATTTCTTTTAATCTATATTGGATCTTTCTCGTTTTAGGGTCTCTAATTTTATAAATTGTGTTGTCAGCTTGTTGTTTACGGAGCTTACAAGCCAGAAGTTTTAATGATTTACTCCCAGCTTCATAATAACGCTGTTTCAGAAATGTGAGATTCTTTTCTATTTCCACATTATGTACCTCAGCAATTTCTTCTTTAACTTTTCCAATCTCTTGCAATAGACCTGATCTGTGGGCTTGTGTACTTTTATGTTCCCTTTCCAGCTCTTTTAGTTTTACTTGTAATTTAATGAGCTTCTCTTGTCTCAGTTTCTTAGCTAATGTTGTTTCTACAATTATTTTTCCTCTCAAGACAGCTTTACAAGCATAGCACAGTACTGCTGGGATACTTCTCCGTTGTCACTTTTCTTCTAAATAGTGTTTAATTTCAGTTTTCATCCGTTCTATAAACTGCTGATTGTTCAGAATACTAGAATTTAGTCTTCATAATGTATTAATATGAATTTTATTTAAACTCACTGAGGCATATACTGGTGCATGATCGGAGAGGTCCATTGTACCTATGGTACATTTATCTTATGTCTATCTTTTCTAAACATAAATAAATAGTCTATTCTCGAGTATTTTGAGTGTGCATGTGAGTAATGAGTATAATCTCGTCCTTTAGGAAAAAAAATCCCTCCAAAGGTCTATCAAACCTACATCTCCTAATAGACCTTTAAATTTCTTTGCTGTAGAAGTTATCGGTTTGTCTGTCAATGTAGAGGTATCCATTTTCGAGTTGAGAATTATGTTAAAGTCTCCTCCGCAAATTAAGGTTCCTTGTGTCTCAGTTGAGAATAAGGCTGAATCCAGCTTCTTATTCGCAGCTTCTTATTGATGCTAACCTTAAAAGACGCGACGCTTCCGCGTTTGTAGCTTCTTAATCACGCTCAATTTAGGGACAGTGTGGTTTTTCTCTTTTTCGCGCTTTTTTGAGGTATTTTGTTGATTTTTGTGTCTATTTTCAGAATTAAAGGAAAATAAACTATTTTGAAATGCAAATAACACTGATATATCAGTGAAAATAGGTTGCAAAAATATAAAGGCACATAAAATATAATTAGTATTCTTTGTTTATTGAAGGTGTCATCAGCTCAACTTGAAGGACCGTGTGGTTTTCAGAAGAAAAAAAAACTATTCTGAAATGTAAACAACACCAAGATATCTGTGAAAATTACTGTACAATTACAAAGGTATATAAAAAACAATTACATCATTCTTTTTGCACGTCATCATTTGAATGCATTAATGAATCAATTGAATAAAAAATTAATTCAAGCAAATATTACAGATTTCAATATCACAAGGTAACTAGAGACTATCAGCTCCAGCTCCAGCTTGGATCCAGCCTGTTATGAAGACGTCAGATGAAGGACTCCAGAACATCAAACATGGATGATTATACAAAATGATCATGTTATCATTGCTTTGCATGCACACTACTTTTGCTTAAAAGAAGTAAATACTACAATTTGTATATCTTACATATCTTAACTGTACGTTCTGATATCATCTCATAAAAGAAGACTGTTGTGTTTTTGTCACATAGAAACATGAATTTAAAGCTTCTTTTGAAATATGTATAGTGAAAAGCGCTATACAAGTGAATGTGAATTAAATTACCTTTGAGGGTGCGTTAAAAGTTGCACTTATTCCCAATGTACTTGACTGTCACCATATACATTTTCAGACATTTTTACTGTAGCATTTTAAAGTTATGGACCCATGAATTTGACAAATGTGACAATATAGTTACAGGAGAAATTGCATTATTGGCCCAATTGGAGGCACTATATCTAAGCTACCTTTGAGGGTGCGTTAAAAGTTGCACTAGAGCCTTATTCCCAATGTACTTGACTGTCACCATGCACATTTTTAGACATTTTTACTGTAGCATTTTAAAGTTATGGACCCATGAATTTGACAAATGTGACAATACAGTTACAGGAGAAATTGCATTATTGGCCCAATTGGAGGCACTATATCTAAGCTACCTTTGAGGGTGCGTTAAAAGTTGCACTAGATCCTTATTCCCAATGTACCTGACTGTCACCATGCACATTTTCAGACATTTTTACTGTAGCATTTTAAAGCTACCTGGGGGGACATAAACATTAAGAAATGTAACTGGAGCCCCTTCAATTTGTTCTTTGATTAAAATATAACGCCTTCTTTATCTTTAACTTCAGTCTGATGGTCATACCTAATTTTTTTTCGATAAGATAGCCACTCCCCTCTTTTTACCAGAAGGATGTGATGATGAAAATACATATTTAAATCCATTTTGTTCATTTATATTGTATGTTACTAATTTAAACACATAATCTAAGCCACTCATGTACTATGTAGTTATTAACACTTCCATACACAAGAACATAACTGTACTTCCATTTCCCCTGTAACAGAACAACACAGCTTCGAACAATATAAAAGAAAAACAAAAACATGAACAAGAACAAGAACAATTTTCATCACATAAAGTGACTTCCACAAACAAGATCCCTAGTCTATGGATCTTAATCGAGCCTGAATGGAGATTTGGCTCTGAGGGAAAAACCTCAAACCTGCAAACTGGAGTGAGGGCCCTCGCTGGCACAATGTCATAAATTGACACCTTGTGGTTCAGTTTTGAGATCTTCCCAAACTAAATGATTAATGATTAGAACTTGAAAAGGGCTACCGTTCTTTCTGTTTAGTACTGCTTAGATTTATTCTAAAAGTTTCCAAAGAAAAGCATCGTCTGACCTGTGATATGCAGTCCTGTAATTATCCTGTCATTTACACCAGTTCAAACCGATCAGTGTGCGAGCTCAGTTTCTTATTATTTTCGTCTGAAAGTTTTCAGTCGCTCCACATAATCCGGTGTTGTATTGGTTTCCACTTGACTGCCCAAGCTCAGCGCTGAAGGCGTTCTAGTGGCGTCTGTTGTGGTCGGATGATGTCCACCTGAAGGCCTCTGTCCTTCTTGTCATTTGTCGCCTCTTCAGCAGAATTATAGAGCACTGTCTCGCCTTCGTAAAACACCCGGAGTTTTGCTGGATACGGAGTCTGGAATCTGATTTTTTTTCTCTTCAACGCTGCTTTTGCCTGAGCATATTCCTTTCATTTCTTTAGGACATCTGGGGGGTAATCGTGGTCACATGTATTTCTTGCATTGTTCCATTTCAATCCTCCTTTTTTCCACACCTGTCCCAAAATCTCTTCTTTCATTTTGAAGCTCAGGAATTTAGCAATGACGGAGCGTGGTCTCACACTGTCCGTTGGTTTTGGCGCTAAAGCTCTATGAGCCCTCTGAATATGGAGGTCCATCGTTGGGTCGAGACCCAGTCCATTTTTCAGCAATTCTTCAATGAACTTAATAGTCGATGAGCCATTTTCGCTGCCCTCTGGGATTCTGTATATTCGGATGTTATCCCGCCTCGACCTGCCTTCTTGATCCATTAACTTCGCTTCAAGCTGAGCCTGAAGTTTCAGCAGTTCGTACACCACTTCTCCAGTCTGTTGAATTTGTTCCTCAGCTTCCACGATACTATCCTCAGCTTCTTCAATTCTCTTGTTTGTAGTGTTTAAATCCTCCTTGATGTCCGCTAGTTTTTCATTATTTTCCTTCCTGAATTCTCGCAACTCTATGAGTATCTTTTCCAGGCTAATTTCTCCCTCAGCGTTATCATGGCGGCAAGCTGTCGGCTGTGTTTCACCAGATTCTTCTCCAGTCTTTTCTTGGCGACCTGGAGCTTTCTTTTGTTTCGCCCTTGTTTTCATCCCTGCCCCACACTCCATTATGATGTTTTATATTATTTTTCGATAATATTTAAATAATTAGGGGCTTTTTGAAGTGTTTGTCGGGAGAGCAGTTCTCTCATGCTGCCATTAGTGTTCGCGCGCTACCGGAAGTCCTTCTTTGGTTTTTTGATGTTCTTGGCTGGAGTTCTCTCATCTATGCCTTTTCTCTTAATGGAGTTGCATCAAGTTTGGGGCAACCAATGGACCTGATCCTAGCTCTGTAATTGCCCATTTTGTGCTTAAGTCTGGTATTCCATCCATATAAACCATTAAAGGATCCAGGCTCCTTGAGGCATGGGTGCTTCTGAACTAAGGCCACAAGAACCTGGTCCCTTTGAACGCAAGAAGGATACGCAGTATACTCAAAAACTTCTCTGCAAGATTGCTCTAGAACGGTGGTCGCCAAGCCATCGATCACGGTCGACTGGTAGATCTTTATCACTGTTCCAGTAGCTCATGAAAATAACAGAAATATACAATAACAGAAACGAATAAGCTTTGATCTGGCGTATGTCACACTCATTAATATCCATCCACACTAACTTTTAGATCAAAATCTCAATAATAGGTAGAATATTTGTAGTATCAGTCATCAGCTTAGAAACAGGCGCCTCAACCCCTGTGATGTGTGGCAGCAGCAGTGCGAGATCTCGGGAGAATGACCAAGCAGACACAGATCAAGTGTGGTACAAAGCATTCTCAGATTTATTCAGGAAGAAGGGTCATATTTATAGACACAGGTCAAACAACAATCTCCAGGATGGCTTGAGCATCCAATCATACGACTTAAGAATCAAACCTTACCATGTATGGCATTTCAAGAAATATAATAACAAATGAGAATTGTATGTGCTTAAATGTGTGTGTCTTCAACTTCTGGTTGTGTGTGAGAGTGTCAGTGTGTCCAAGGACTGCTACTTCTTATTTTGTCTAGGTAGGTTCATGATGTGCACAATGGAAAAATCCCAAGACACAGAGAAAGTCAAAAAGTTAGCCTACTTCACAAGGCTGTAAAAAATATCCATATTTAACAAATTAAGTAAAATATCTAGCCAGACTTCCTTCCGTATTCAACGTACGAATAAAGTGTAAAACTCTGTAGTTCAAAAAGATTACGCTACGTCCACCTTCCCTATTCAACTTACAGAAAAAGTGCAACTGACTGCATTTCTTATAGTAAATGATGTAATAATCCTGTCATAATTTGCTCTGCTATAATGCTTTGGTATTACCACACAAAAACATTAGAAAAACCACATATGACATCTAATGGTAAATTCTTGTTGTACTGCTGCAGTACCACAGGATTACAACAGGATATTTTTGTAAGGGCGACACACTGAAGCTCTTTTGTTTAATTTAGCTCAAATTTACTGTTAGATGTAATTACCTTGACAAACTATACATAATTAAAAAGATCTAAGACTCAAGTTTCAATTTTTAATCTCTATTTTACTCTCAATATTGTATAGTGACCGTTATTTGTTAATATGCATTGGGAGTTATGAATAGGAAAAATGGAGTTGGTACCTTTTCATTGAAATATGAGTGTCAGTCTCAGCCATTGAGAAAAAACTCTTGAGATGAAAAAACTCAACAAAATAACATCCCTCAGGGCTTTTAGCTTAAAAGCATGCACATTCAGAGAAATATTGATGGATTCTCATACGTTTATGTCAATTTTCTATACAGAGGAGCAATATTTATTATTTTGTTTTTACCCAAAACGCGCTGTTGTCCTTATTACGAGCGCTGGATACTCTGATCTAGTGATGGGGAGTTGACTCCAAAAGAGTCGATTCTTCAGCTCTCAATAGCCCAGTCGACCCCAGGACAGGAATCGACTCCCAGTACCGACACCCCCTGCGTCTCAATCAGCTCCCTACTTCGTGAATCAGTATATCATATAAATGAATGTGGCTGATTCCCTGATCAGTGCCCTGACTACTGAATTAGGGAGCTGATTGACACGTACCCTCTGTCTCTGTAGACGTGCTGATGTATCACGCTGATACTTTTTGGGCAACAGTTAGGTGGCGCTCTGTTAACATTTTAATGGATCACGCTACAAATAATGATGCATTACTGTGTCTGTTATCGCATAATTCCCACTTTTGGACACTTTTGCTTTAATGGACATTAGACAACACTGCAAAATCAAGCTGTTATATTCATATATTTATAGTCCAACATTCCAAATATTTCTGATACATGTCCTTAATTTAATTTCATATGCTGGTAATAATTCAGTGTTTATAAGCCTTTTAAAGAATTTTAACCCAAACTGACTGGGTTTCTAGAGCGCAAAGGTTTTGTGAAAAAAGTGGAAGACTTAAACACAAAGTGTGTAAAATAAACTGTAAAAAGGATTTGATGATCACTAGTGATAGTATTTTATTCTGTGTTGTCATCATTCAGGTTGGATTTCAGCTTTAATGTACTTTTTTTAACAAAGCAGCTGATATTGCCATAGAAACTAGTGGACTGACGAGTCGCTTTCACCCCAAACATGGTGGAAACGCAGGGCTGCTGCTGGGCGCCTGTGCTGCAATGGAACGATCTATTGACTGTCGCTTCTTGTTAGTGTATATTCTTTGGATGTGCCTCAAACTAGTCAATTAGTTGTGATTGGCGCAAAATATCAGATAATTCGATTACAACCAATTGACAACAGAGAATTACGTTTTAAGAACCAATCACATACTTACTACGGTAAGGCCTGTGGGTGGTACTAAAGCTAATTTGCATATGCTTTGCGTGTCATTGACGAGAATGATTTGAGCTACGTGACAGATGGTGGTAATTTTTTGAAGTGAGAAAAAATGGCAGCAACCCCAAATTCGGCTGTGTGGAAAATTTCCAACTTGTTGAAGAACGAACAAAAGTTTGCTGTGAACTGTGTAAAAGTTGTTTAAAGTTTAACAATTCAACGTTGTGTATGTGGAAACATATGAAAGCATTTCATCGAACAGAACTTCAGCAGTAGCCAAGCGGCAGTCAACTTGAGGAAGGCCAACGTGAGGTAAGTCCCAGAGATTTAATTAAGAAATAACATGTCATTCAGTAAATGAAAAATAAATCCAGACAACTGGGAGATCGCCTGAATGAGTTTATTTTTGAATAATTTTAGTTTAAAAATCAAAACAAAGTGCCCAAAACGGCCATTTAGATCAGGGCGTAAACCATTGACGGGGACAGCATTTGTCATCAATGTCAAATTGATGAGATGTACGGAAAATTGGCCAATCAAATCAAAGGTGACCTACTTTTAATAATCAAAGTGCCTCATGAGAAGTAGCTTTAGAATTTGACAACTGTTTCACGATAGAAATGTTCAACGACTGACCGTAATATATTTGATAGTGCAATCTACTCAACTTTTTAAATCAAATTTTACCATTTTGAATAAAAAAAAGGTATGTGATGTGATTCCTAATTTAATGTGACAAGGCACGAAACATAGTTTTTTTCGACATATTAGGCATACGAATAAAAGTGAACGTGTAAACTATAATTACCCCCACCCAATGTAATAAAATGGGATATGATATGAAAGACATTACATGTGTTACAGTAGTACACTATCGAAGACGAGGAAGGCAGGATAAGTAACAATAACGTAGTTTAATCTCATAGAGGAGTCAGGATACATAGAAATACATTTAACATCAAACAATACCGGACGCTGGACTAAACACAGGGAGGAACTTAAATACACAAACTAATAATGACAAACAGCTGAGGGTGTAATCAGTGTCCATGGTGAATGATGAGTGGCGGGAACAAAACAAAGGATCACGTGACAGTGAAAGATAACCTAGACGAGACAGTAGATGTAACAACATGTATTTTTGTGCTGAATTTTATGTTTGTTAGGGAGTCAGAAAATTCTCCTCCAGCAAAGCGTCAGGTTCAGACAGGGATACACGAGTATGCCATTAGGGATCCTTATCTATGTGAGTTTTTATTAGTGATGGGCATTCCGGCTCTTTTTTGTGAGCCGGCTCGTTTGACTCAGCTCACTGAAAAGAGCCAGCTCTTTAAATAATAAATGTTTTAACTATGACTTGGACTATGATAGGTGTGAAAACAATTTGTGAAATTGTGAGACATTGCGAGTATGATTTCATTTAATAATTTAATTAGAACTGTTTTCACACCTATCATAGTCAAAATCATAGTTTATTATTTAAAGAGCCGGCTCACGAAACGAGCCGGCTCTTCAAACGAGCCAGCTCACGAAAGAGCCGGAATGCCCATCACTAGTGTGTGCGCCTAGGCTTATATAATTATATTTTTTTGTGTTGTTCTTTGAATTATTAGTCTATTGTTTTAAATAAAATTAAAATCATTCATTACATAATGATTGAATTTCTATAGGCTTTATTTTTAAAAATAGAGTCGGCTCTTCAGATATGTGAGCCGGCTCCCGACGTTCACGTAAAAGAGCCGGCTCTTAGAGCCGGCTCGTTCACGAACGACCCATCACTAGTTTTTATCTACATTAGGGATGAGATATTAGTGTGACCACTTGCAACTGGTTCTGGTTCTGGAGTGCAACTACAGGTACATTTTAAAATGTATTCTTGTAAAGGCAGATTATTTTTGCTATTTAGGACTGTCAATTGATAGGACAAATAGCATAAAAGTGGTGTTTGTTAATTTCAGGCTTTAGTACCAAATAATATTCATGTGGTGTGTTAATAACTTTATTCTCTTGTAGCTGGGCCATTCTAAAGAAACGTCCACGTTTGGTATGGCAAGATGTCTTGAAATGTATTTCTCTTTCTAACATTTAAACTTAGACCACATTATTATATTACACTTTGACTTTATGAATACATAAATGACAGCTTAATGATTTTTTATATTTTTTGCACATTTATTTAAAGACCGCATGTACCAATATTTTTTGTCACTGGTGTTACCTTCTTTGGCAATTTAAACGTTTTTATGACATATTATTTCCCAATTTTTTCAGCACATGCAGTCAGAGTTACAGAATAATAATGATAACGCAAAAAATTAAGGAGATTGTTTTTTTGTTTTTTTTTATCAGGTTTGTTACAAGTGTGATTGAATGATGTTAGTTCATTTGCACAACCATGTATTAGCTGTCTGTAAAGTTGCTTTTTATCAGCTGCACTCAATTTAGCCATTTACCCTCAATCTAGCCATACCTGCCCAAAGGAGGATTAACAATGACTATGTTTACATGGACAGCAGTAATCTAAGCAGTAATCTAATTATTGACCTATTTGAATATTGTCGGATTAAGACTATATTCTAATTAAGGTGTTTACATGAGTTGCTTTTACAATATTCCTTTCATGTTCCCGCTTTACATGTTATACGCTGATTTCACGCAGCTGCCATTTTGAAATCGAAAACGAGGCTCCGGTGGGAAGAAACCCGGAAGTATCATATTGAATCACAGGAGAGTTACGAATGCGATGGCGTACTGTTGTGTACCAGGTTGTACATCATATCAACGGAAAGAAAGTGATAAAAATATATGTCCTTTCCTATCCTATCCTATCAAAAAAATATGTTTTTTCATCGCTTTCCGAGTGACCCAAAAGCCTGTCGTGAGTGGATTGTTAAAGTAAAACGGGATATTGGACCTCATTTTCAGGTAAGTGAAATAAATTAGCAAACAGTTAGCTAATGCTAGCTAATCCAAGGTGCACATGTTTTGGATGGCCGTTATCAAAATAATTTACCGATTTTCTCATTAGATTACAGACAACACGAGAGTGTGCTCCAAACATTTCACTCAGGACTGCATTGTTCGTTCGCTCACGGGGTTGCATAGACTGAAACGGGGAAGCGTGCCGACTTTGTTTACATGGTGCTGTGAACTCAAGCCTCGGAGGGTGAGTTAACTTGTTTGATGAAATAATATGAATAATCTTAAAAAGATTGTTTGTTTGTTTGTTTGGTTATGAGAACATTTGTTTTAATAACCAAAATGTATACTATAACTATATTTTCATTGAATCATTTAAACTTCTCTGAATGTGATGGTACTGTAATGTTTTATCATATTACAAATACACTTATGTTGCCTAAGCAAACTGAGATTTGTCAAACCGATAGATAGATAGATGGATAGATAGATGGGTGGATAGATAGATGCTGATTGCTGTCATTTTTTAAAGTTGCACTTTTTTCCCCCTATAATTTACAATGTATATATTTTTCAATTGGCGGCAATAGATATTTGATAGCTATTACAGGTTGTTTCATGGTCAGTTTATGTAAAATGTCTATGATGTGACAACTGTACAAAACAGTACAATATGAACTGCCAAGACTGAAATCATGATTATGTTCATTTCCAGTGTCTGTGATACTGAAACACTCGAGGAAGAAGAAGACCACGATTCGTTTCCTGACCAGAACACAAGAGAAGAGTGAGTCATTATATCAGACCTAAGGGCAGGGGGAAAAAGTTAAAGAAAATAAATTAAGCATGTAATTCACTGATGAAAATTAGAGCATGTAAACATATCTTATGACCTCCTTGATGGTTATTTTTGTTTTTCATGTAATTTTCTCTTCTTTCTTAATACACAGATCTAACAATTGTTTTGGGGAATTGCAAGACCATGATTACCTGGAAACGTCTCCTACCATGGAAGAGCAGCTGACTGCAGCACAGAAGGAAGTTGCTCTTCTGACAGAGGAAAATGAAAATTTAAGAAGTCAGCAGTTTTGTCTACAGCGATTCCAATGTGAGCCCAAGATGATCGTGTTTTACACAGGATTTAATGATTATGAGACCCTCAAAGCACTCTACCTGTCTCTTCAACCTACAGCACAGTCTCTGGTGAGATGGAGTCAAATGAAAAGACTTAATAAAACAGAACAGACTGTAACAGCTGGCTTTCATGCTCACAACATTTGTCTCTTTGACCAGTTTTTCTCGTTTCTCTGCCGTGTGAGGCAGGGGCTTCTTTCCGCAGATTTAGCTGTAAGGTTTAATCTGTCAAAGGCCACAGTCAGTCGGATATGTATAACTTGGGCTAACTATCTTTATTTTATGCTTGGCACACTACCAGTATGGCCAAGTAGAGAGGCTGTAGATGAGCTAATGCTAATTTCCCAAAACACGTGTTGTGCTAGATTGTACAGAGATCCATATTCAAACAGCAAGCTCAAATGTTTTTAACACGGTGACATACTCTCATTACAAAGGCACCACAACTTTGAAATCCCTGATTGGCATCACCCCCTTTGGGTCAGTTAGCTTTGTAAGCAACCTATACACCGGCTCCATCTCTGACAAGGAAATCACCAAAGAGTCAGGCATTCTAAAACTCCTTGAGCCAGGTGATGAAGTAATGGCGGATAAGGGCTCTCTTATCAGAGACCTCCCTGCTGACAGAGATTTCAGTCTTGTAACCCCAACTTTCACAGGGTCAAGCGGACAATTCAGTAAAGATGAAATTGCACACACCCAAGAGATTGCCCGCTTGAGGATACATGTAGAGAGGGCTATCAGACGCATCAAAGAATATCACATTTTTGATGGTGTCCTACCCCTTTAACTATGTGGTTCAGTCAACCAGATGTGGACTGTTTGTGCTCTACTGACACATTTCCAAGGACCTCTATTTTAAAGGAAAGTTTCACCCCAAAAAAAAATTTGCTGAAAATGTACTCACCCTCAGGCAATCCAAGATGTAGATTAGCTTATTTCTTATGCCAAAACGGGCTGTTAAAGGATTAGTTCACTTTCAAATAAAATGTTCCTGATAATTTACTCACCATCATGTCATCCTTGATGTTTATGTCTTTCTTTCTTCAGTTGAAAAGAAATTAAGGTTTTTGATGAAATCATTCCTGGATTATTCTCCTTATAGTGGACTTCAATGGCCTCCAGACAGTTGAAGGTCAAAATTACAGTTTCAGTGGAGCTTCAAAGGGCTTTAAATGATACCAGACGAGGAATAAGGGTCTTATCTAGAGAAATATATATATTTAAAAAAAAAAATGTTTCAGCAATAAATGTTCATCTTGAACTAGCTCTCTTCTTCTTCTTCTCTGTTAGCAGCGTCTACACTGCTGGAATTCTAAGTGTATTACTGCCCTCCACAGGTCAAAGTTTGAAGTAGTTGTTACTTGAACTAGCATATTGTATATGACAATTTAGTTCAAACTTTGACCTGTGGAGGGCAGTAATACACTTAGCAGTGTCTACACTGCTGGAATTCAAATTGAGAAGAAGAAGAACAAGAGAGCTAGTTCAAGATGAACATTTATGGTTAAAACAAATTTTTTTTTTTTTTGACAGATCGTTTCTCTAGATAAGACCCTTATTCTTCGTTTGGTATCATTTAAAGCCCTTTAAGGCTGCACTGAAACCTTCAAACCATTGAACCCCAGTGAAGTCCACTATATGGAGAAAAATCTTGGAATGTTTTCATCAAAAACCTTCATTTCTTTTCGACTGACAAAAGAAAGACATGAACATCTTGGATGACATGGGGGTGAGTAAATTTATCAGGAAAAGTATATTTAAAAGTGAACTAATCCTTTAACAATGAAGACTTTTGTTGCTATTAATTTAATAACAAATATGTGAAAGATTACATTTTTAATTTGACTGAACCTTTTAGCAATACTTTAGTACTGAATGAATTGCATTTAATTTTGGTGCATCTTTTACTTAAACTGATTCTTGAAAGATAACTTTTTACACCTTTTATACCCATGTTTAGGATCAAATGAACTTGTCCACATTTTCATATTGGTGAAACACACTGAGTTTAAATGTGTTTCAATTTGGACACATGAATGAACTCTGCTTTATGAACTCAAACAATGTTTTTAACATTTGTGTTTGTATCATGTTTGTCACTGTTTGAGTATTACTAGAAAGATTATCTGATAAAAATTGTTACATTTCTATGCACTTCTGTGATTGTAGACAATGCAGCGTCTGAACAGGACTTTTATTTTGGAGTGACGACATGATGTCATAAGACTGCGCCGAGCTCCTGCATCTGCTGTGACTCTGCTGAATAAAGGTTTGTTTTAAGAATTTAATCGGTTTTAATCGATGAAGACAGTTCAATGATTTATAGTTTTTTTTTTTACAAGCTTTGTGAAATATTAGTTTATTTACCATTTAATGTTGATTTATTTATCTAACTGTAATGAAGGATATTTGCGAGTAAAGCTCATATCCACTGATGAGAAACAGTAAATCTGCGTCTCATTTCTCTCTCTATATATCATAAATCAGTTTATCATGAACACGAGTTCAGTGTCTGGAGAGTAATGATGGAGAAACTGAACTTTTCAACTCTGAGTCAATTGAATCAAACACTTTGAGAAATGATTCAGTGAATCACGACACGTGCTGCTCAAACAGTGAACATGAACGAAAACAACAAACACTAACAAACTAACTAATCATGTTTTCATCAGTCATAAATGCCTAAATATTAAGTTTATTCATTTGCAGCGTTAGTTTCGAGTGTTTTTTTGTTTGTTTGTTTGAACAGGTCCATTTAAGACCATAAACTCTGTTAATCTCTTCTTAAAGATGGAGTTTATTAAAGAGGAAACTGAAGAAAATACGATTAAAGAGGAGAATGAAGACATGAAGATTGAAGAAACATTCAGTGTGAAACATGAAGATACTGAGGAACAAACAGGTTGGTTTTATTCTCACAGCTAATCATTTGATCATTATTAAAATGTCCAGCTCTACATAAATAGAAAATATTTTGAGCAACATTAAACCCAACATCTACTTCTGAATAGAGAACAATGAAAGTATTTTTTTCTGTTCATGCTCAAAAGTGCTGTACTAACATTTAACATACCTGAACATAAATAGCAGAAACTGAACATTAAATCAAGCAATAAATAAGTCCTGATTGAAACATTTTACATCAATAATCATTTCATGTGTGTGTCATATGGAGGAAAGTCAGCAGGGCGTGTAAAACACTTTGAAGTAGAACCGAGTGAACTGATAATATTTGATGAAACCAGTGAAAAATATTTACCTTGTCATTCGTGGTTCAGGTGTAGGTTAGAAATCAATGAGCAGATTGAGGCTAGAGGTGAAATGTGAAAATTACATACCGTGATTATTGTGACAAAATTATCATGGTTATCAATTACATGTTTTTGTTAAAGTACTGATATAAACTGAAATAAGTTCAAAAACATGTTCAGTCCAAATTCGAATCCAAAGTTTTTGACGTCCACACTGTGTATCGCAGCTGTTCAGATCCGATTTGTGTGTTCATGCCACTCTTTCATTTTCTGGAATATCTGCATTGGTTTCATTGCATTGCATTGGTAGGCATAAGCCAAAAAAAAAAAAGCAACAAGAAAGGTTTGCAGTACAGATGTTGTCTTATTTACATCATGACACTGTGCAGCCGCGTTGGACTCCTGCATCTTATGAGGCAGCGGCAGTAGGTATGGACGGCTTTATTCTGTGCTGTCGTCTTCACTGGTCTCAAAACATTTTCTCCGTTATATTGTCATATTCTGCTGGTCCGGCACTTTGCAACAAATAAAACCTTGTTTCTGCAGCAACTTTGATCATGTTTCCTATAACAACGCCTGATGTGTACATTTTATGTGGCGTGAGAGAGTCACATAGTCAAACACATTCAAAGCGTCTTTGCCAGGTGCAAGATAAAAAAAAATAATCGAATAATACCAAAAAGATCTGCTCACTGTTCTTTCTTTTATTTAGAAAAGGTGGCAACACACATATTCAAGCCTTTAAACATTCAAGCCTTTACAGTATTTTCTGGAACATAAATTGCATCTGACTACAAGTCAGCTCCATACAGATTAAGCAATCATGAACTTAGAGAGTTACATTTAAAGTAGCTAGACAGATTCTGCCAGTATTGGGCACTTGTTCAATGTAAATAGTGTCATCCGAGTTGACAAGATGGAGGGAATCGAGCAAGGGAAGGGCTTAAAAATCTCTACTTGAACGCAGCCCAGGACACTTTGTAGATTTATTAGAAATATCCATTTCCGATCATGAGTCTCTAATAATGAGCTGATGAACATAGAGCAGGAATGCCCAATCCTGTTCCTGGAGATCTACATACATGCAGAGTTCAGATCCAATCCTGATCGAACACACCTGCCTGTAATTATCAAGTGCCCCTGAAGTGTCATTTACGCCGTCATTACCCGAGTGTTGATAGCCTGCGAGCTGTTATGACTTAATTATGCTTTATGCTATTTGTCATTATGCTATTATGACTTAAAGGATTAGTTCACTTTTAACTACATTTTTCCTGATAAATTTACTCACCCCCATGTCATCCAAGATGTTCATGTCTTTCTTTCTTCAGTCAAAAAGAAATGAAGGTTTTTGAGGAAAACATTCCAGGATTATTCTCCTTACAGTGGATTTCAATGGCTACCAACAGATTGAAGGTCAAAATTACAGTTTCAGTGCAGCTTCAAGGGCTTTAAACGATACGAGTTATATGAGTAATAAGGGTCTTATCTAGTGAATCGATTGGGCATTTTCGAAAAAAATACAACCGTTTATGCTTTATAAACAAAATATCGCATTGAACGTACTTTCTGCTTCCGCATTCTTCATAACGCTTACGCTGAATGTCCTACACCTTCCCTATTCAAGTTACGGAACGAATGCGGCGCCAGTTTCATTTTTTTCCGTAACTTAAATAGGGAAGGCGTAGGACACTCAGCGTAAGCGTTATGAAGAATGCGGGGTCAAAGCTTTTATCGTTTGTTTCTGCTTCTTCTTCGTCTGTGTTTGGATTCGGAGGTTTGTTACTGATTCGGATTAGTAACAGCAGCCCTACTGTATAAAGTGTTGGGTAAGTTACTCAAGAAAAGTAATCCACTACAAATTACAAATTACTACATTAAAATTGTAATTTGATTACATTACTGATTACTACATGTAAAAAGTAATCAGATTGTTAATTACTTTACATTCAAGTTACTTAAATACAATTTACAAAAATACACCACAAACTGAAACTCATAGTTCTGCAATATTTTTCAGTCAATATTAAATTACAGAAAGAAGTATGAAAACAACAACTTGACTTAAAAATATTTGTTAATCATCTATAGGTAGCTTATTCATTCAAATGCAATCATAACAGTCGCCTGAGGGCGCTCAACGACCACGTCGTCTGTGAGCATGAGATTCTAACAAACTAAAAATAACTTTATTAAAATTAATAAATATATGAAATATTGTACACTTGTTAATGTGTTTATTTTTGTTTTCAGTTTTTTTTAATAGTATTTAATGATTATAAACACATATTAAGCATGACAAACCATACAATCGATTAAACTTCAAAGCTGGCAGGTATGGTATGTATGATTACAAAATAAAGTCATTAAGATTGTTTATTAATATTATTTTAATGAAGTAACATGTAGGATAAAAGTAGTTTTATCAAGTGTTGAGCGGTTTCTGTGGCAGCTCCAGCTCTCCAACGCACAGATACATCAGTGTCCGAATTCACTCCCTTTATTTCGTTCACTCTTTGCAGATATAGTGCACTCAAATGACATACAGTGGGTACGGAAAGTATTCAGACCCCCTTACATTTTTCACTCTTTGTTATATTGCAGCCATTTGCTAAAATCATTTAAGTTAATTTTTTTCCTCATTAATGTACACACAGCACCCCATATTGACAGAAAAACACAGAATTGTTGACATGTTTGCAGATTTATTAAAAAAGAAAAACTGAAATATCACATGGTCCTGAGTATTCAGACCTTTTGCTCAGTATTTAGTAGAAGTACCCTTTTGATCTAATACAGCCATGAGTCTTTTTGGGAAAGATGCAACAAGTTTTTCACACCTGGATTTGGGGATCTTCTGCCATTCCTCCTTGCAGATCCTCTCCAGTTCTGTCAGGTTTGATGGTAAACGTTGGTGGACAGCCATTTTTAGGTCTCTCCAGAGATGCTCAATTGGGTTTAAGTCAGGGCTCTGGCTGGGCCATTCAAGAACAGTCACGGAGTTGTTGTGAAGCCACTCCTTCGTTATTTTAGCTGTGTGCTTAGGGTCATTGTCTTGTTGGAAGGTAAACCTTCGGCCCAGTCTGAGGTCCTGAGCACTCTGGAGAAGGTTTTCGTCCAGGATATCCCTGTACTTGGCCGCATTCATCTTTCCCTCGATTGCAACCAGTCGTCCTGTCCCTGCAGCTGAAAAACACCCCCACAGCATGATGCTGCCACCACCATGCTTCACTGTTGGGACTGTATTGGACAGGTGATGAGCAGTGCCTGGTGTTCTCCACACATACCGCTTAGAATTAAGGCCAAAAAGTTCTATCATGACGAACATCTTGTAAAGATCCATTTTGAGGGTTATATTAGCTGTGTGAACTGTTTATTCAGATCGAACACACCTGCCTGTAATTATCAAGTGCCCTCGAAGTGTCATTTACGCCGTCATTACCCAAGTGTTGATAGCCTGCGAGCTACTATACTATTATCGATCTTTATTTAATTTATACAGTGATGATTACATGGAATGTTTTGCATTTTATTAGCTTCTTTATTAAATTTATGTACCTTGAAACTGGAAACATGAAAAACCTTTATTTGTGCTGTTTGATTATGTTCTTATTTTCTTTCATTTTATTTGACGCACCGAAACTATGAGCTTAAAACTGCAATACAAACCGAACCATGAGCCATCCGAAACTCTAATGTGCACACAGGCGTTCGTTCATCAAAGATTAACAGAGCCTGTTGTCAGAAAATTCACACTTGCAGCTCTTTCTGTAATTTATTATTGACTGAAAAATATTACAGAAGTATGAAAACAGTAATTTGACGTAAAAGATTCGTTAATCATCTCTAGGTAGTTTATTCATTCAAATGCAATCATAACAGTCGCCTGAGGGCACTCAGCGACCACGTCATCTGTGAGCGTGAGATTCTAACAAACTTTATTAAAACTAATAAATATATGAAATATTGTACACTTGTTAATGTGTTTATTTTTGTTTGCAGTTTATTATAGTATTTAATGATTATGAACACATATTAAGCATGACAAACCATACAATCGATGAAACTACAAAGCTGGCAGGTATGGTATGTATGATTACAAAATAAAGTCATTAAGATTGTTATTAATATTATTTTATTAAGTAACATATAAGTGTTGAGCGGTTTCTGTGACAGCTCCAGCTCTCCGATGCACAGATATGTCAGTGTCCGAATTCACTCACTTTATTTCGTTAACTCTTTGCAGATATAGTGCACTCAAATGACATACAGGGGGTATGGAAAGTATTCAGACCCCCTTAAATTTTTCACTCTTTGTTATATTGCAGCTATTTGCTAAAATTTGTTCATTTTTTTTCCTCATTAATGTACACACAGAAAAAATTATTGCATTTTTAATAATGAAAATGTGTGTGAAATATTTTTAATTGAAACATACACAGCTTAAATATACGACCATGTTGAATTTCAGCCCATAAAAATGCAAGGCTTAAAAATACACGGAAAACAAGGACTGTCAGAAAATTCCATCAATGGTGGGAAAGCATGGTGTCATAAATGCAGGGAAATGCAGGGAAAGAGTTAACCACTTTTCCTCATTGATATAGATTTTTGATAGTTAATTTTTTTTTTTTATTAAAATGTGTCATAAAACAGAAATTAAGGGTGTATTCATACTAGGCGATCCGAACTGTGCCGAGCACTTTTGAACCCCCTAAAGGCCTGTACACACCAGGACGAATATCGCACCTTTTACGAGGCGTTTTTTTGTGTTCATACCCAAGTGATTTTCACTGGTGATTTGCAGAGTGAATGTGCAAATTCACTCCCTGACAGTATGTGGCGCTGGTGCTTAACGGTAGTGCAAATAAACATATGTATGATATTAATAAAGTTAAAGAAGATAAAAATGCAGATAAAAAATGGCATATATATGACATGAGAGATGGTAGTCAGAAACGGTAGTCCAAATAAGTCACAATGACAGTAGTGCAGGTGAACGGTAGTGCAAATAAACAAATTTATGAAATAAACTATATTTCTCCAATGTAAAAGATAAAACAAAACAAACAGCACCCATAGCATGCGTCTCAATCAGCTCCCTTGTTCAGTAGTCAGGGCACTGATCAGGGAGTCGGCCACATTCATTTACACGGTGTTCTGATACACGACCTAGGAAGCTAAGGAGCCGTTTTAGACCCAGGGATGGTTTATAGTCGTCTTGGTATCAATGTGAGCTCAGCAAGACGTTTTGTGCTTGAGAGCCACCAAGTCGTGTTTTACTATAATTTCAGCATCTCCAGGCACATGAAAAAAAGCACCACTCTCATTGGTTGCCAGTTTTATAACGCGACGTGTCAAACCAAAAAAAAAAAAAAAAATGAATCTGAGGAGTTTTTTAAAAAAAATGATGCTTTTACGCCTGCCGTTTTTCGTGTCGGTGTGCACACTCACATTGGTGACCTTTGTTTAGTCACGAGGAAATAAAGTTGGCGATAATCACACACACAATATTTGTCCCGGTGTGTACAGGCCTTAAGTCTGGTTCATTTTACTAGTGTAATTGTAATCCGTACCATGCCTTGGTGCCTTGGCCCACGTGAAGAGGCACGGTTGGATTATGCTTGGGTGCAGTACGAATGTACTGAGATCAGTAACCACAGAAGAGTACAGAAGAGCTTTTGAGTGAATTAATTTCAGTACATTTAGGTCTATAATGGATCCAGTTCTATCCCAATTGATGAACATTAGTTTGCGGTTAAAGCTGCAAATTCAGTGTCAGCTCTCTTCTAACAAGATGGTGATCTTAACCAAATGTGATAAATAAAGGAGACATATAAAATGTGCAGTGGTGTGTCCCTCTGGACCAGGTTTGAAAACCACTGGTGTATTGAGTATAAGATCTATAGACAGGATTGGCAACTCTGGTCCTGGAGGGACACTATTCTGAAGAGTTTAGCTCCATCTCTGATCAAACACACCAGCAAAATTGTCTTCAGGACTGCTTGAAAATTACAGATAGGTAGGTTGATTTGGGATGAAACTTTACTCTGCAAAACAGTGGTCCTCCAGGACCAAAGTTGCCCATCCCTGATACATAGGATAGAGTATAGATCATACATGTTGTTGGTTTTGATGTATTAAATGTCTAAACTGTTTTATGTCTGTTTTTGCCCTAGACCTAACGGTACTGAAAGAGGCGAGTCATGAAATGGAAGAAGAGAAAAAACATTATGAAAACCCTGATTTCAAGACTGGGAAAAGATCAATACAGGCTAAAAAGACCTCCTTACAAAAAAGAGCTCAAAAGACTGGAAATAACAGTTATTTCATTTGCCAACAGTGTGGACAGAGTTTTGATCAACACAGAAACCTTCAAGTTCACTTGAAAGTTCATGCTAGAGAGAGCCCCATCACTTGCCAACAGTGTGGAAAGAGTTTCACACTTAAAGAAAACCTTCTAGTCCACTTGAGAATCCATAGTGGAGAAAAGCCTTTCACGTGCCAACAGTGTGGAAAGAGTTTCGCTGTGAAAGTAAACCTTCAAGTACACATGAGAATTCACACTGGAGAGAAACCTTTTACCTGCCAGAAATGTGGAAAGAGTTTCACACATAAAGGAAACCTTAAAGTCCACATGAGAATTCACACTGGAGAAAAGCCTTTCACCTGCCAACAATGTGGACAGAGTTTCAGTCAAAAGGGAAGCCTTACAGTCCACATGACAATTCACACTGGAGAAAAGCCTCATACCTGTCAAGAGTGTGGAAAGAGTTTCAGTCAAAAAGAAAGTCTTAAAGCCCACATGAGAATTCACACTGGAGAGAGTCCATTCACCTGTAACCAGTGCGGACAGAGTTTCAGTCAAAAGGGAAGCCTTACAGCCCACATGAGAATTCACACTGGAGAGAGTCCATTCACCTGTAACCAGTGCGGACAGAGTTTCAGTCAAAAGGGAAAACTTAATGAACACATGAGAATTCACACTGGAGAAAAGCCTTTCACCTGCCAGCAATGTGGAAAGAGTTTCACACATGAAAGAAGCCTTATAGTCCACATGAGAATTCACACTGGAGAAAAGCCTTACACCTGCCAACAATGTGGACAGTGTTTCGGTCAAAAGGCAAGCCTTATAGTCCACATGAGAATTCACACTGGAGAGAAACCTTTCACCTGCCAGCAATGTGGACAGAGTTTCAGATTTAAAGGTAACCTTAAGAGACACATGAGAACTCACACTTGAGAAAAGCCTTAGATCTGCCAAGAGTGTGGACAGAGTTTCAGTGTAAAAGGAAATCTTACAGCCCACATGAGTGTTCACACTGGAGAGAGCTCATTCACCTGTAAACAGTGTGGAAAGAGTTTCAGGCAAAAAGGAAAACTTATAATCCACATGCGAGTTCACACTGGAGAAAAACCTTAAACCTGCCAAGAGTGTGTGAAGAATTTCAATGAGACAGGAAACCTTATAGTCCACATGAGAATTCATACTGGAAAGAAACCTTTCACCTGCCAGCAATGTGGAAAGAGTTTCAGATTTAAAGGTAACCTTAAGGGCTACATTAGCATTCACACTGGAGAAAAGCCCTACACCTGCACTGTGTGGGAATGGCTTCACACAAGAACAAAGCCTTAGGGAACACATGAATATTCACACTGGAGAGAAGCCATCAGTGTAGAAAGAGTTTCAGACATAAATTGACCCTTTATTCCCACATGAAAATTCACACTGGAGAGAAGCCTTTTACAATGTGGTCAGGCCACATGAAGATTCACTCGAAAGAGAACTGTTTTAGAAGTCGTCACTGTGGAAAAAGCAGAGGTGTGAAGAGTACCTGAAAACCATACTTGAATAAAAGTACAGATACCTTGCAGCGAAAATGACTCTTTTACAAGTTTCAAGTCACCAATTCTACTACAACTTAAGTAAAGATCTTAGAGTATCTGATTTTAATAAGTACTTAAAGGGTCATGAAACCCCAGAACACATTTTTTTTTTGAGCTGTGAACAGATATATATACACTGCACATCAGTGAAAACACTAAAGGTACTCATTAATTTTATTTAACACTCTGAGGTATCGCGGCGATACCGCCTCGGTTTTTTTTTCTTATCTGTGTGAAAGAGACTCAAAATACTCCGTCAGTGTTCCACATACAATTAAGAGTCATACACCATTTTAATCTGTGGAATATCTTCTTTTATTTGTGTACACAGAGCAAAATAAAGAAAACAAACATGATGTGTGATTGTCTTCTCCCTCTGAACGAAATCCAATCTGATAGTTCTTAGAAAATGAACTGTAACTTAGTGAATACTAATCACAAAAAAATTAGACTTGTCTAAAGAAAAGTTGAAATGTCAGGTTTTAAATCGTCAAAACAGTCAAATCGAAAACGAATATTCTGTTTATGTAATCTGTATGAAAAGAGAGCCATATCAGAAGTCCGTGATTCAGCTCATTATCTGCTAATGCGGCCACGCCCATGGAGCCAGCGTTATTCAGAGTCAAATTCAGAGGCAATACATGTATACATCGTCTCAATCATGTATTTATTGTCTTCAAAAGTGTTTTGAATAGCCATAGTTAGCGATCTCTGGAAGCCTGTTAGTTCCTGGAGTCACATGGTTGTTCTTCTTTTAGGAGGTATTTGTGAACTAAATGTGCACAGAGCGCCCTCCGGCTGCAAGTATGAATTGAAAACACAGTATCCAGTGCTCACAGTGATGACAATAAATATTGAATAAATATTATTCCTCTGTATAGAAAATGTATATAAACATATGTGAATCCATCAATATTTCTCCAAATGTGCATGCTTTTAAGCATATTAAGAAATTACGGTCAATATAAGATTTTAAGAGTCAAAATGTGAAGCTTGAGTCTTAGATTTTTTTTAATGATGTATAGTTTGTCAACTGCACATTAACATTTAGGCTATATATTATAACAAATATAGTGGCCTATATATGAAATGCAATAGAGGAATGTTTAACATAGGGCTATACAAAATTTTCTTCACATGATCTGCATTAACACGTGCATGCAAGAGATCACAAAAATCATGTTTTTTTTTGTACAGAATGGACATTAATCCTATTATCAGCATGATCACAGAGGGTTTTTTTACCTACCTGACTGAAAGAGCTCATTATTTATGCAGGTCATTACAACTCATTATACGATTCTTTTGTCTTCTCAGGTGTAAATGACCCATTATTCATGATGATTCACGCCTCCACGCATACTGTTTCTTGACAAAAAGTGTCTTAGAAAATGTAAATCTCTCTATTGTTTTATATGAAAGAGTAGCCAGGATAATTTTTACATAATTTTGAAGCAAAAACACTAGTCTACAACCTCCAATACCCAGAAGTCTTGTGAACACAGATTAATTTTTTTTTTTTTGGCCTTATTTCAGTGACTTAAGTTTTTTGTTTTTTCAATAACCATGCATAAACGTTATTCCTTCAAAAACACAAACATGTACATACATGTCCCTCACATATTATGGTAGCCTAGTTTGTGCTGAAAGGTCCCGTTTTTCGTGGTTTTTTGAAGCTTTGATTGTGTTTATAGTGTGCAATATAACATGTGTTCATGTTTCGCGTGTAAAAAAACACAGTATTTTTCACATAATTTACTTATCTGTATACCGCTGTTTCCACTGTCATAAAAACGGGCTGATGACTACCTTGTTCTATGAAGTCCCTCCTTCAGAAATACGTAACGAGTTTACTACAGGAAACTCCAAGCATGTAATCCAGAACACAGGCAAAGGTTAAACTCCACAAAAACAGTCCAATACAAAAAGCCAGAGAAACAAAGTGCACGTAACAAAATACAACAAACCACAACCAAGGACAGAAACAACTGAGACTAAATAGACAGACACTGATAACAAACACAAAACAGCCGAGTGCAATGAGTGGGATAATGAGTCCAAGAGTGAGTATGGGAATTGTAGTCCATGGGGTGAAAACAAAGAGTCCAGGATGGAGTGCGCTCTAGTGGCTGACTAGGGCACTCTCACTAGTGATCATGACAAAGATAGTGGCAAAAGTTTTGGCCCGCAGACTGGAATCTATTCTTCCCAAGGTGATAAATCCCGATCAAGCAGGCTTTGTGAAATCCAGGCATGGTTCAAATAATGTACGTCGTGCTCATAACGCTATACATTATTTTCATACTAAGAAAAAGGCATCAATGATTTTTTTTTTTTTTTTTCTTAGAGGGGACCAGGCCTGTGAACCTAGGCCAAATTTTAATTTTCACTTCAGGGGCTGACAAGATCCCACCTTTGGGGTTTGGACACAAGCCAACCATACAGTTCCTCCACCCCGAAGACCATGGCAACCGGATCTTCCCAGAGGCGAACACGTGTGATGTAACTCTGTGTTTGCCTCTACATGGTACATACCTTCAATTCAGAGAGAGGATGGAGTCGGGGATTCTACAGTCACCTACTTTTGGTTTTGCGTAAATGGGGTGTGTTTTTTTTTTCTCTTGCCTGTTTGATACTGCTCCTGTTCATTTTCTGGTTCTTTTTCCCCTTTCATTTAAATTAGTTTAAAGGAGAACTCCGGTGCAAAATGAACCTTGGGTGTAATAACACATTGGTATAGGTAATGGCTCGTGGTGGTTGTTGTTCTTTAACTGTGTATAATAGACTACCTAATAAAGTGTTTTATAGCATAACCTGGAAATTGACATTTCTGCCGTTTTGTAAGCACAACCTGCTAGCGGATATTGAGGACAATCTGTTGGATCCATTACTGCTGCAACTGATGGCTTTGCTGCTTTCTCTATTCTTTTGAAGTTTGTTCTTCTGTTGACTACATCTAACCTCATTCTCACAGACTTTTTCATTAATAATAATAATTAAAAAAATTATCTTCAAGAATTACTTTTCAGGTTTTAGCATTATCCTTTAGTATTAATAATAGCAATTTCAGTAAAGTTGATGGTTTGATTTGTTTTAATTGTGCAGTTTGTGCACTCTGTTCTTTTGTCAATAAAATTCTTGTTTTTCTATAGTAGATAAACAAGTCATCTGAATGTACTGCTCATTTTTTGCAAGTGAATTTATACTGTCAGCTTTTAAGTTGCATTGTCTGGGGATTTTTACATTTTTCAGTCTCCAATTTCTGTTCATTATTTGAATGTTTAAATTCATATATATATATATATATATATATATATATATATATACAGGTCCTTCTCAAAAAATTAGCATATTGTGATAAAGTTCATTATTTTCCATAATGTAATGATAAAAATTAAACTTTCATATATTTTAGATTCATTGCACACCAACTGAAATATTTCAGGTCTTTTATTGTTTTAATACTGATGATTTTGGGATACAGCTCATGAAAACCTAAAATCTCAAAAAATTAGCATATCATGAAAAGGTTCTCTAAAAGAGCTATTAACCTAATCATCTGAATCAACTAATTAACTCTAAACACCTGAAAAAGATTCCTGAGGCTTTTAAAAACTCCCAGCCTGGTTCATTACTCAAAACCGCAATCATGGGTAAGACTGCCGACCAGAAGGCCATCATTGACACCCTCAAGCGAGAGGGTAAGACACAGAAAGAAATTTCTGAACGAATAGGCTGTTCCCAGAGTGCTGTATCAAGGCACCTCAGTGGGAAGTCTGTGGGAAGGAAAAAGTGTGGCAAAAAACGCTGCACAACGAGAAGAGGTGACCGGACCCTGAGGAAGATTGTGGAGAAGGACCGATTCCAGACCTTGGGGGACCTGCAGAAGCAGTGGACTGAGTCAGACAGGTGGACAGGTGCCGCATTCCCCAGGTCAAGCCACTTTTGAACCAGAAACAGCGGCAGAAGCGCCTGACCTGGGCTACAGAGAAGCAGCACTGGACTGTTGCTCAGTGGTCCAAAGTACTTTTTTCGGATGAAAGCAAATTTTGCATGTCATTCGGAAATCAAGGTGCCAGAGTCTGGAGGAAGACTGGGGAGAAGGAAATGTCAAAATGCCTGAAGTCCAGTGTCAAGTACCCACAGTCAGTAAAGGTCTGGGGTGCCATGTCAGCTGCTGGTGTTGGTCCACTGTGTTTTATCAAGGGCAGGGTCAATGCAGCTAGCTATCAGGAGATTTTGGAGCACTTCATGCTTCCATCTGCTGAAAAGCTTTATGGAGATGAAGATTTCGTTTTTTCAGCACGACCTGGCACCTGCTCACAGTGCCAAAACCACTGGTAAATGGTTTACTGACCATGGTATTACTGTGCTCAATTGGCCTGCCAACTCTCCTGACCTGAACCCCATAGAGAATCTGTGGGATATTGTGAAGAGAAAGTTGAGAGACGCAAGACCCAACACTCTGGATGAGCTTAAGGCCGCTATCAAAGCATCCTGGGCCTCCATAACACCTCAGCAGTGCCACAGGCTGATTGCCTCCATGCCACGCCGCATTGAAGCAGTCATTTCTGCAAAAGGATTCCCGACCAAGTATTGAGTGCATAACTGAACATAATTATTTGAAGGTTGACTTTTTTTTGTATTAAAAACACTTTTCTTTTATTGGTCGGATGAAATATGCTAATTTTTTGAGATTTGAGAATTTTGGGTTTTCATGAGCTGTGTGCCAAAATCATCAGTATTAAAACAATAAAAGACCTGAAATATTTCAGTTGGTGTGCAATGAATCTAAAATATATGAAAGTTTAATTTTTATCATTACATTATGGAAAATAATGAACTTTATCACAATATGCTAATTTTTTGAGAAGGACCTGTATATACACGTACTGAAATGTAATGTGTTAACAAATATAAGAAATGAATACAGACATATATTGCAAATTAATATATTTATCACAGTCTGATATCTAAATGTATTTACATATATGGCAAATAAATATATGTAAATATTTCCAATAAAAATATATTAACATATGTTTAATATATGTGGAAAATATTAAAAAGCGGCCAAAATCAAATATTTAAATATATTTTTGTAATATATTTTAAAATATATTTACATATATTTTATAAAACATATTTTCTTATATTTAAATTTGAGATATTTCAATATATAAAAATGTATTTATTTTAAATATATTTCGATCTATGTGACTTCTGTATGGGACGACGCATAGTAACGACATGGAAGACGACACTTATGCCGCGTTCCAGGCAACCCGTAACCCGTGTTTTTCCAACCTTCTACCCATGAAAGTGCACTGGAACAGCAGTCAAAGCCGTGACTTCCCACCCGTGAACTCGTACTAGATCGATGTACTCCCAGTTACGAGTTCTGACGTCACACAGCCCGCGAAACAACAATGGCAGCCCCTACGGATGCCGTGTTTATGCAAGTGCACGGTAAAATAAAAGGTAGAACAGCTTCTCTTGCCTTATGCGCCGTTTTGCTCCTCTGTTTCCCTCAAATAAGCAAGGAGTGCACCTTTGGCAATAGAAATAATTAATGAGCATAAGCCCCGTACGGTCCGCCATGTTGGTTTGTTTACACTTTTACGCAGTTTGGCGTGACTTTCCTGGAATGCTACAAAGTCGTGAGTCGTGATTTGAAATCGTGACTTACGTGCTCAAAAACCTGCCTGGAACGCAGCAATAGTAACGACAGAGGGTAACGACGCATAGCAACGACATGGAAGACGACACATAGTCATGACACATGCAGCATTTGACACGCAAGACGACAAAGTCCAACGACAAGGACCGATGACAGGAGTAAGCGCAGATGACACATAGCATAGACATAATTTTGTCACAAATGGAACCTCATACATAAAATCAACTGAAGATGAAGGACATGAAATCTCTCAAGATTTCAACAGATGATTAAACAACTCCACAATTACTAATCAGTTTGACTTTATTTCTGTCATTCATGTATAGAAGTTCTCAAGAAAATGAATAGGGGTTTAGATGTTGATGTTTGGGTGAAAATGTTCAATTTGAGCTCACCCTTCATGGCGGTCAGTGTTGCTTTAGTTGTGCTCTTGCTTCTTGGCTGTTGTTAATTAATTTTTTTAGCAACTGCAGGTGTTTGCAGAGAACATTTATGCTTTGATAAATCAGATCACTATGTCTGCTTTAATACCAACCTTTTTTTGTAGTACTGTGGCTAACACACTTATGGAAATGAAGCATTACTGAAAAAGAAGGCAATAAACAAACTTGGCACCATTGCTACAATTAATTAACAGTTAATATAGTCTGAGGTTCTTCTGATGCAGTAAAAGTGTTTTCTGAATGCACTAACAGAGTCAAAGAAAAGCTACCAAACATGAGTCAAGAGCCCTACTACAGGGAACACTGATCACCACAGTGGTGAGTTCAAATGTTTGCTTCTCTTTAGTGATGTTACTCATTATCTTCAGGTGTCTTTTTTTAATGCTGTTACACACAGGACTTGGCCGTTATGCGTCCTTGTGTTCTCACACTTTGTATCATCTACCATCAAAGTTCAGTTCCAATCCTCAACAATGCAAGTACAGAGGATGCATGAAAGTACCTGGGTGTGTTCTTGATATCGAGTGTGCAGATGCAGACTTGAACCAATTGAACCATTAAATCCCAGAAGTCATTGCGGGCGGTGAATGTATGAAAGCATGGATTAAAGTCCTCCATCACTGTGACAGATTTCCGTCAATCGCAGGGTTCCCGTCTGTCCTTAATGTCTTAAATTCAACATTTTAAGGCCATAAATAGGCTTACATTTCTCAAATAGTGTAATAAATGTCTTAATTTTAGTTTTAATCAGTCTTAAATTAAGGAAAGACGAGGTGTATTCACCCTGCTGAAGGGGACGAGTTGAGCAAAAGCACGTTCCTCTCTCCACTCTAAAATCATTCTGTAATCACTCCGCTCTTGGTCCACTCTGGGTTTTCCATTCCACTTAGTATTGGAGAAGTGCATGTCAGGCTACGTTCTGAGCTAGAACTTTATTTCAGCTAGCATTGACACCGTTGCAGGAAGGCTCCGATGTATTGGAGATCGATAAAAGTGTAAAAAATAAACAGATGGGCTTGGCTTAAGCCGAGTTCAGACTGCACGATTTTCACAGTAGTCGGGTCACTGTTCTTTTCACACTGCATGACTATCTTGGCCAGTATTCAGTCGCTGTTGTGTTCAAACTGCGCAATGGATCGGCGACAGAAGGTTTTACACTGCATGACTTTACAATAGGAAGAATCACCAACAGCTCTGTCTGGCACGCAAACTACGTTTCACAACCAAACACATGCGAGATGTGACAAGGAAACAACGCGATATCACGTGTTCAAGACCGGAGTTCTCATGTGAGACTGAGATGAAACGTCAAACAGACATGGGTGTTCCTGCCAAATTTCTACTAATTTTTCTTCCATTTCTTGGGTCCAAATAGACAGAGAAGAAGCCTTTTATTGAAACAAAGCCATGCTTGCTGATATTGTGGTCTATAACTCCTCCCCGAACTCCACGCTGCTCTGTATTTTGCTCTCTCATTGGCTGTCGGTCATCGCCGATGTAGTTTTCAGTCAGAACACTTTTCACACTGCAGGATTTTGAATTCTCTCAGATCGCGTCTTTGCTCATTCACACTGCGTGATTGTCACTTGTGTGAACGAGCACCGATTTGCCTGTGATTTTAGGCATTTGTCGGCAATTTCTCAACCTGTCGGCGAGCCAAAATTGGGGCTAAAATCGTGCAGTCTGAACTCGGCTTTAGAGAAATGGGTGAGAATGGCTTTTAGTTTGTGGGCTAAAAGGTACATGTCTTAAGCCCGCTTCTCCCACAGTTGAGTAAAAAATATAATTCTGTAAGTCATAATAACGAGAAACTTTATCGTTATATGTTACTTTGCAACACTAGATGACTTGCAGAAACGTTAACAGTTGTCATCATGAATCAGAATTAACGTTATTGACGTTACTTAATAACTTGCATCCCAAACAAATAATTTGAAGCAAATCAATTAAAATCAATGAACCCAAATTTATGAGTGTGTATTTGGATGTCACCTTAGTTAGCATATTAATGGCTTGTGTTAAATATTGTAATTCCTCACACTATGTTGATTCACTGCTATCCAGTGCCTTGTGAGATCATCTTGAATTTGACTTTTGAGAAGGAAATGCACTTTATATTTTTACAAGATGTTTATTTTCTTTTAGTGACCCCAGTTGAGGTCATTATGGCCAGTTGTGACACACCCACATCCACCACGTCTGCACCCAGCTTAAACTGTAAGTACTAGTCTTGGCTGCTTGACATTTGACAGCTGATATTACAATGTCCGTCTTAAAAGGACAACAAAAATTAGACTGTCATCTATATTTTGAGGTGTTGCTAGTTTGATCTGTGTTCTCCCACATGTGACTGCATTCTCAACATAAAATAGTTAAATTCTTCATTACCTTTTTCAGTACTTAAAGCATTTAATAAACTAATTTATTTTCCTTCCACAGTGTGGATCAGAGGTGACAGCCATGTCAGACGTGGTGCCCAGAGAGCTGCAGAGACCATGGGAAGAGACCTCAGTCTACCAGGTGTCCGTGTTTGCTGGTTCAGCTGGGGTGGACTGCAGTGGAGAGGACTTCTACACCTTCTTCTCAACTCCCTGTGAGGAAGAGCAGCACCGGATGTCCTCCTCATCCACTGTGGCAGCACCGATATGGGGGAGGTTAGCAGCGTACAGCTGGTGAAGCCATGAAGGAGGACCTGCACCAGCTTAAGGTCCGGCACCCTGGCATGGAGATCCTGATGTCGGCCGTGACCCAGAGGTGCTGGTGGAAGGCTGGTGTGAATCCGGTGAAAATAGACAAGGCCAGGAAGTTTGTTAACAGTGTTATGGCTACATTTGTTGGTAGCTTAAATAGTGCCATGATTGAGCACCCTCACATTAGACATGGCAGTCCTGGGCTATTTTTGAAAGATGGAGTTCATTTCACATTTTAGCTAACTGCCTTAAAGACCACATCCAAACGTGGTGAACTGCTTACAGTGGGCAGTGTCACTGCTTTTGAATTTGGCCTTTAGGGCCCATTTTGTTAAGACTAAATATAGCCCTAATGTTGAGTTTATGTTAATCTTTACATAAAACCTGTAGCCATAACACTGGTACCAGCTCTGCTCTTGCTCTTCCTTACATTTCCACCCTTTATCCTCCTCACCACCATCCTCTACCATCGCCTACCTTCCCATGGACGCTGCAGCGATAACCTAAAGACTGAATGAACCCTGGCAGTCCTGTTGCACTTAAATTAAATAGATTCTGTCTTACACCATTGAGCATTTTTTCTGCTTAAAGGGAATAGTTCATCCAAAAATTTAAATTCTGTCATCATTTACTCCCCCTCAAGTTGTTCCAAACCTTTATAAATTTGTTTTGTTCTGCTTAACACAAAGGAAGATATATTTGGAAGAATGTTTGTAACCCAGCAGATCTGATCAGCCACTGACTACCATAGTATTTTTTGTTCCTACACAAATTCATACAGGTTTGAAACAACTTGAGGTTGAGTAAATGATGACAGAATTTTCATTTTTGGGTGAACTATCCCTTTAAGTAAAGAAAAAGAGCTGAACTGAAACTTCAGATATGGGGTGATTAATCAGTAGTGTTCACGTGGATGTGTGTGGAAAACATAGGATAAGGTGGAGTACAAGTTAAACAAAAGGCTAAGCAAAGCAATAGTGACGACAGAAGATAAAGAGCTATGATGGAAGCTGGGATCAGAACTCTCCACATCTGGAGGCTGGATACTGCAATCCGCTGTATAAATGGATATTGTTACTGACAAAGCACACACACAAGCACACCCTACATGAGAGAAAGATGTCAAGGTTAAAAAAATACTGGTAGAATTCAGGATGGCCTGTCTTGGGAACATATAACACGGTACAAACATACAAGACACTACAAAACCACGGGACAAGACATGAAAGAAAGAGATCGATACAACACTGGTAAAGCAATATACAATGGTGAAAACTGAGGGTGGGCGATAGGAACAACCTTAAATATAAACATTTCGCCCAGCCCTTTTTATAACAACTTAAAAATAATTTATTAATGTATTACCGTAACACTTCAATAACTCAATATCTATAATATACAAATCCAACTAACCATGGATGTTAACTTTTAACCGTGTTGCAACTTAACTTTTTAATCTAGATTTTTTTGTTTGAATTTTTTTGTCTCGAGAGGCTCATTCAGTTGAAATTATAAGTTTCTTCTGAAGCACTTTGATTTTGCCTCTCAAGGAAGAAACTCTTGCCTTAGTGTCCAAGTTAATAAGTGTTAATTTCGTTAACGAAAACTATGGCAAAAAAATTTCGTTGACTACCTTTTTTTCCATGACTAATGGTGTGTTCACACCAGACGCGAATGAAGCGTTAAGCGCGAGTGATTTACATGTTAAGTCAATGCAAAGACGCGATAGATGTCCTGTGGTGCGATTTGCACGTTTGAAAAATCTAAGCAAAGAGCAAAGAGAGATGCAGACTCTGAAAGGAGAGAAAAGTATCTGCAGAAAGAGAGAGAGAAATGGCAGGAAAAAGAAACAAGTGGCAGACCTCAGCGATTGCGAAAATCAAGCCCAACAAAAAAAATTAAGGGAAAAGAAAAGAGAGGCAAAAACCAGAAAAAGGCCAGGGCAGCGATACCCCAACAACCCCTACTTTACCTCCTGAATTAGAACCAGTGACTTTCTGCTCAAACGATATTAATTACATATTATGTTGTATTGTGGTGTTTTAGGCAAAGACACCAAGGTCAATGTCAGAAAAGTAGAAACAAAAAAAGACTCCAAAGAGAAATTAATTAAAAGCAAATACAGGAAGAGGTGACAGACGAGTCAGACAAAGACCAATGGTGAGGGCCAATCCCCTCGTGCACAACTTGACAAAATTTTGACACATTCTGTTGATCCTAGCACACACAGAAAACTTCTGTTACAGGCCTCTATCATTGAAGAACTAAAGAACAATTACAAGAATACAAAAAGAAAAGCAGATGATTGCAAAGGCGCCACAGGCAAGATAATAAAAAATATAGGTTACAGAGTAGGGGTGACCCTGAGTAGTCGACGATTCAAAGCTTCAATAGGAGGAGCCTGATTCGACTACCAATCTCACAGTTGAGATATGGTGGTGCTCAATATCTGATTGATGTACCGGTTTTCTCCCAATAGCTTTATGTCCCTTTCCTAAGGCTGGTCCGAGAAAGGACACAAAACGAAGAGGCAAAAAGAGGTGAGGGGCATTTGGTTTTTGCTTTGTCCTGAGTTATTTCTTAATACATGCTGCTACCATGTGGACAGAGGATGAGCAATAACTGCCGGTAAATTTATACAGATGTTGACAACAATTTTTCTTACTTTGAATGTTGCAGGTCAACAGCGATCCTCACAGATTCTCCAGTGAGGGCAGCTCTGGAGGAGGAGCAACAGAAGAGGATCCAGAAGAAGCCATCCGCTCCAAAGAAAAGGCTCCTTACTATCAAAAACACTGCAAACACGGTTTCCCAGGACAAGGATGAGGAATGTCTTGTGTGCGGGGAAACATTCAACTCATCCTTGCCGAGGGAAGTGTGGGTGCAGTGTCTCTTTTGCCAGCTCTGGTCACATGAAGCATGCACTGAGGGTGCAGAACATTGCTTCTTAATCCTAGTTTTGTTGGTTTCTTGGAATATATACTGTCATACTGTTGAAAAAAATGTTTTGAATGTCTTTAAAATGAATTGACATGGCCTATAAACAAATGTTTTAAACAATTCAAGTTTGTACTGTCAAGTTACTTTTGGGACATTTGATAAAACTAAAATTTTAAATGAAAATGTCATATATTTTGTCCTTTATCTTTGCAAAAAATAGATTAAAAAATATGTTTCAATTTACATATTAACAAAGTCTTGGTCAGGTATATTTAATAAAACACAAGAGTAACACAAAAAAAAATCTAGCTTGTACTGATTTGTCCCAACTGACGGGGTCCAGAGTAACAATTTACATCTTCAGTTCCCAGTGAAATTATACTGAAGCCGTCCTACATTTGTACAAAATACCACCTGGTATTGATTGACCACCCTTCTGATTTATTGACCACAGCAAAAATATATCTATGTCTAAAACATTATCTATTTTTGTGAAAAATGGTACTTTCGTCCGTGCTCTCCTCTAGGACAACTGAGCAGTACAAACTAATTTCCTTGTTTTAAAAATGTAGCCTTACAAGGTACAAAAATAAGAAAAAAGAATGACCATTTTGATCATTTGAGCCAAAGAAGGGGTGATCTAAGATGAAAATGATTGCATTATTTTATTTGTGTTATTAAAACTTATGTATTACACTTCTATAACAGACAAGCCCAACATCACAGTGTTGTTAATGTACTTCTAGTACTATAACTGTTGAGCTGTCATTGTGCAGATACAACCAGTGAAGATGACCGATGTGCAAGTCAGCCATGTCCCCATCCTGGACCAAAAGCTGCTGAAGTTTCTCTCTGGAGAGACGAGGCTCTGTGTGAACTCTGTCCCAAAGAGGAGGTGGAGCTCACACACCTCAAAGTTCTTCTTTTGGGGAATGGAGGAGGAAAACTGAATTCCTTATCCTGCAATTTTTATTTGAGTGAAATCTCTGTAACAGGATGTCAAGCCAGATTATAAATTGTATTTTCTTTATGACAACAAAAAACAAAATTCTTTGTGACAATGACATAACCTTTAACTATAGTTTGACTGGTTTCCAATGTTTTACAGGATGGTCCTTGTAAGAACTATGCTTTAAAATCATCATTAAAATATATCATTTGTAATCAATATTATTGTGACTGTCAGTGATCCCCAGCAGTTTCACCCCAAACTAAAGATCTCTGCAGCAACATTCATCATTTATCAAGCCCTGTTAAACTTGTGCCATGAGCTAAAATGCTAGGTGATCTCCATCAGATCACAACTACTGAAACCACCGGGGTGAGTTAAAAACAACCACCACAACAATGACAACAACAATGACACAGGTCCAAGCCAACCAGATTCTCATCCTGTGCAAGTAGGAATCTCTGCAGAACGCTAGCGGGAGTTCCCCAATCATCTGGGCATTGTTAAAACACAATGGGTCGTTTTCAACCACTTTACCCAACTTGCTTTAATCCACTGGGGTGGGCTTTTATGATTTAAAAGAAGTCAGGTAAAGTAGTTGATAAATACTCACTGATTGGGAAACAGCCTTTTTGTTCTGCAGAGATACCTAACTGACCCTTCACAAAGACTTGCCCTCCTTAGTTACTATTGCTTTGACGGTCAAGCCATGCCACTGCCACGCGGAGCAAAGAGGACACTGACAACACGTTGACAGACAAGACAAACCAGGTTACTTTTAATATTAAACAAAATCCCAGCTTTCAAACTGAGTCATTTTTTAATAAATGCGAACAATAAAAACTGCTTTGTGGATCTTTAATGTGTCGTGACAGATTGCTGTAGCGCCTCAGCTCAAGAGGTTCGTAAACTGATCATCTCTTCCTACTAGTTAATTTGTAGCATCAAATATGAATGAACATGAGAAGGAATGTTGTTTCAAATGCAGAAAGATGTCAATACACACCATTTTTCAAGTTCAAGTCCACTGAGGTTTATCTTCTAACTCCTCACTGCTTTGCCGAACAAAATGGCGGATTCGGCGTTATGATTGGTTAGATCGTTTGTCAATCAAAATCCCGGCGAAGGGTCAATTGACACACTTGGCAAGATCCTTTGAAAATCAAAGATGAATCTTACGCAGTTCCTTCATATTGGTTATAGTTGAATTGATGTCCAAGTGGGAAGGAACGTCAGGGAAACTTGTGACCCTCGAATACAGCTGTTGCATCTGTGCGAGTCAGATGGTACTACGGTGGGACGTCCATTGTACTTCCTTCCAATAAGCACCATTGAAACTATCTCTCAATGGGTCAAACTGCTGGAAACATTGCAAAGTTGTTTGGTGTCTATGAAAGAACTATACGGAATAGGATGGCGCAACATGGTTTAAGGTAAGCAGCAGCTCCTAGTAGCCTAGCCTTATAACCTACTTAGCTTTCACATTAGTGTTTGTATGTGTGTGTTGTGTGGTTGATAATGGGTTTATTTTATTCTTATAGAGTAAGCAACCTGTTCTCAACTCTTGAGGACGCTGAACTGGATGCTTTGGTAGAAGATGTACTTAAGCGTCACCCAAATGCCAGATATAAAATGATGGTTGGACATCTCAGTTCACAGGGCATTCAAGTACAGAGTAAGGTTGGTTTTGTACCTTGACATATTAGCATCAATGGGTAAAAAGCATGTAAAATAAAAATTAAGTAAATTTAGTTTTTTTTTTCTTTTCCTAAATTTATATAGCGCTTTATACAATACCTATTTTTATTTACCGCTGTATTACTGCGAAGCTGCTTTGAAATGGTGTCAGTGTTGCAAACTTCATTATTAAGTGATTTTAAGCTAGTAAAGCATCTCAGAAGTGTCCTTATTCAGCTCAGTTAATTTCAAGTTTTTGTATTCACATCTGATGGTGTCAGTACAGTGATATTTTTGAATATTGTATTTTAGGTCCCCACTGAGCTCGCCAAAGGTCAACTCAAAAACTGGAATATTAACTATGCATATATTGACGAATTTACTTTTGTAGGGTGACGTGTTCAAGAATCCATGAGACGTGTGGATCCTCAGGGTATCCGTCTTCAACTGAACCCCTGGAGGCGCAGGAAATACACAGTCCCTGCACCCAACAGTTTATGGCACATTGATGGTAACCATAAGATATGCTGACAACAGTACAGTATTATTTATTATTTATCATGTTCATCTTGATGCGTTTTCTATGTTAGAATAGGAAATGTCTGTACAGTTGAACAAAAGAAAATTAAATGAATGTGTAATTGGTGGGATGTGTTTATAGCTTAATTTAATGCAGATCAAAATCACATTGATTCTCAGCATTTAAATTTCATAACTACCATGTAGACCGCAAGTGTGAATTTGTTGGGGTAAGGTTGAAAGAACTTTGTTATAAGAAGATGGCAATCAGTCCTGTCCTCTCTTGCCAAAATCCTCAATTCACTGTTCTAAAATGTATCGCTGAATGTTGTTTCCCACAAGAAGGATCTTTCTTATTTAATCTCAACAGATGGACACAAAAAAAAATATGCAGTGGTGGAATTCACAGGACAGTGCAGTTGAACTAGTCAGAGACCAAAGAGGTATGTTTTTGGTTTCAATAAGCTTTCACATTCATTTACAGTATTAATGTCTGTTCAAGAATGGTAAAGCAAACTCTTTTTTTTTTTCTTCAGGGAACCGTCTGTTACTGGACTTATGGAAACGTAAGGCAGCTAGTAAAAAAACTGCACAATGCCAGACAAAGGAAAGTGGAGGTGGTGTCTGATAAAAATAAAATTGGCTAAGAATAGGTAATTTAGTAGTTTTTACATTATTTAAATTAATCTACAGGATTTCAGTGAGGATTGTTAAAATAATATCCAATTATCAAGAAAATTGCTAAAACAACAACAACAAAAAAAACACTATACTTTACACCAACAACATTTTTTCTAGATGTCACGGTAGCACACAAGAACAAGATGGTGGGATCCAGATGCAGCAGTTTATTGTAGTGTAATCCAAAACGTAAATCCAGAAACAAGCAAGGGTCAAATTCCACAGAAACAGTCCATGAAACAGAAAACCAGGGAAACAAAAGTGCATGTAACATAAATCAACGAACCACAAACAAAGGCAGAAACAACTGAGTATAAATAGACAGACACAAATGATGAAACACAAAACAGCTGAGTGCAATGAAACAAGGATAACGAGTCCAGGAGGTGAGTTATGGGAAATGAAGTCAAAACTGTGGTGAGATGTAGTCCATGCTGGAGCGCCCTCTGGTGGCCAACCAGGGCGCTCCAACTGGTGATCATGACACCAGACTCATACACCAAAGGTGTCCAGAAGTGCCGGCGTGTTGTGGAGACCTCAAATATTGAAACAGAGGAAAGCTCCACAATGAACAAAAAGAGGGCACACAAAAAGCCACCAAGATTTTACGTCTGAAACAGATTCCTCCTCAGATGGTAAGTATTCAATAATGTTTTTGAGGATGAATTTTGTCCATTTTCTAAGTGGGGTCTAATCGTAATGTAACATTATTGAAAAAAATATTATTATTATTTTTTTTTTTTTTTTTCAGTACAAAAAATGCTAAACTTTGACAAAAAGTAATTTTATTGTTATAACTGTGATTTCATAATATTTAGATATGGATCTAACTGAAAAACAAAAACTTGTGAAAAGATGTCTTTCAGTTAGTAAAATAGCACATAGCAAATAGTAAAGCTCTGCAGCCATTTACTGGTGAAAGTGATAATTTTTTACTTTTAAAACTGCATTTTCCAAAAGATGGGCAAAAATCTTACACTAAACCATGTCAAATGATCCATGTTATCCACATGAATGAAAGTTAGAAATGTGGGTCTTTTATAAAGTGAATTTAAGATAAAAAGCTGTTTTGTTCTATTTGTGAACTCTTTTTAATTTTAAAGCATGTGTATAATTTAGATGATAGCAGAGTTTTCCCAACTGAGAATACAAAAGTTTCAAAACCTCTTCCACCCAAATGTAAGTTGTTAAACATGTAACATGATTAACACATAACTTTTAACCAACCTATTAGATGCCTTTTCCTTTTTATTTTATATTCACAGATAAGCCATTCTTAAATTTTCAGCCTCTGGACAATGGTTTGTAGAATATACAAATATGTTTTTAAGTATAAAGACATCATTAAAAAAAATATTTCTCTCTGCCTTCTCACTGGCAACAGATACATTTCGATTTGTCTCTCTGTTTCTTTTTTATGTATACTTATCCCGTCAACTTACGAATGCTAAGTCTTTTTGGATTTTATTTTTGCAGCAGAAGCATCACCGCCAGCATCCCGGCCATTGTGTATGGCGCAATCCCTTCAAGGTATTTTTTATAAAATTTTATTATATTATTATATTATTGTAATTATTAACCTTTCTAGTTAGAGTGATTTACTTCTAAACTTTGAAAAGTACATTTTGATGTAATGCCACAGCTTCCTCACAGCTCCTCTTAGAAGAGCCACAGTGTTCTTCAGAAGCAGCAACAAAGAGTAAGTCACGGTTTTGATTTTTGATTTTTCCCACTAAAACAGTACTGTATTTTCAAGGACCAATCTGCAATATTGCTTCACAGACTATTGCACAAAAGTCTTACCGCACAAAAAAAACTGCAAGACATCGCAGAAACCCAGCAAGACATCTTAGCGATGCAAAGAAGCGTACTGGCTGCTGTTGCTGGGACAGTGACTGAGAAAGGGGGGGACGTCCTGGAAAATGGACCATGCCAGACTGTGGATGAGCTGAATACACTAAACACAGAACTGGGAAATAAGGACAAAAGGACCAAGCTGGTAATACATAATACACTTAAATGTACAACTCTCTCTACATTTAGCAGCAGGGGGTAGCTATACACCGCAAAAAAGTACCAGATGATATTTTCACCATAGTGCAAATAATGCTATTTACAACCTTAGTTGCACGTTCGTTCATTTCACTTTCAAAAGCGAACCGTTGGCACAGGCTTCAAGACCCCCTGTGGTGAAAATCAAGTTTTTAATGTTGTTTATATGTCTATGTAGTGTTTTTAATGTGCTTTAAGACAAACCATGTGCAAATTCATAAGTCAGCACCATTGTTGAGTATTTTGTGTTTAAAACTGCAGTAAACCAAAAACCCGCGGTTTGAAATCGGTGGTGTTTGTGACGTCACAGACTACCTTGTAACCAATTTGAATGGATTTTTCCATTTATTTAAAAGTGTATCAAATCCTAACTCTTACAGTTATGAAGTTTAACATTGACAGTGCAACACTTGTACACATACATGTTTATAGTTGTCTTGCTGTTGTGTAAAACAAATCTACAAAAAGCACTTTTTATGCCCACTGTTCGATGAATTTTTACCATTTTGATGTTTTGGTGTAAAAAAGCTGAAGCCCTGTATTTCAGGTTAAGTGCTTGGATTTTTCCCCGTGTTTATTTAAAAAAAAAAATTGGATCTTGACTATTGTTCATGTACATGCACATTTTTAGCTTTAATTGTCTTGCTGTTAAATGCAAAACAACTCTTCTACAAGAAGCACTTTTTTTGGCACATTGTTCAATGAATTCAATAAATTATTACTTTTTTAGTCTAAAAAAATTCTGTATTCCAGGTTTGGTGCTTGGATTTTATCATTTGTACTAGACAAATATATTGAATGCATTTAAGAATGTTTACCTAAGATAAAAATAAACCATGTTTGGTTTCTGTATTTTGGTTTGTGCTGCATTTATTTGACCATGTTTATTGGATCAAAAAACTACATTGCTGGTAATGGACGCCATTTTAATGTATTCTGGCTAAACTATAGTGATTATATACAAAACCAGTACAGATCAGTACAACATTTCAGTGGTTACACTAGTTTTACAGCAAATATTGTATATAATTATTAACAGAAGTGTATGTAAAGTTAAATCTACAGAATTTTCCATTTTTGAACTGAAGGAAGTGTCCGTAATCTTAACGGAAAATGTACCGGTAATTTTCTGCCAGTACATTATCCGTTTTTTTACAGAAATTTTTTTTACAGTGTAACTTCTTCCTCTTCAGTGGTTTTTACTGGTAGTTTGCCAAGTCTCTGTGTGATTTATATTTACCTGTGGAACTGAGGTGTGTGCTGTCATCTATCCTCCAATCCATGATCTCCATCCATGATTTCCTGTAAGAAAAAGATATTTCATTACAATCATCAGTACCGTCAACTTATTATTTGAACTGCCAACTTACCTGCCATTTAAATTTCTTTTACATTTATAAACCTTTTTTTCCCCCAATCATTTTTAATTAATTTTTTAAAAGTTTGTTGGCTCATTTTACAACAATGGACAAATTGAAACATTTGACATTTTCATGTAGAAAAAAGAAATATATTCATTGAAAACATAAATTTCTTTAACCAGATAATTGAAGAAGAAAAAAAAAATCCAGTTTTTAATGTATTCAATTTCATATTTAATAAAATCAAAACATTTTATATACAGCTGTTTCTCTCAGGCAACATTGTACCATTGTGGAACACAAGTATTACCAAATCTTTATATCATTATGTTATTATATCCGTCTTCATCCTCATCTCAATCTTTGCATTCACCCTTACTCTTTTCCTGACGGATTGTCACTATGACCCCATCAATCTCATCATCTGGCAGTGCTAAATGTGTTTTATACCTCTTTGTATTTCCTGCACTTGATGCATGTATAATGTGTTCATTTCTCCTCTTCTTCATTTTCCAAAGCATCTCTCTTCTGAAATAATTTCAAAGGCCCTCTGAGCAAAGAATTTTTTTGCCATATTGATCGATTATCAAGAGCCACACACACACACAAAGCTATTTACTTTTGGTGTCCCACTCACAATTTGCAGCAAGAATAGATTGAAATAACATTTTTTTTAAATAATAACATTGTGCAGGTTCCTGAAAAATGTTTAGTAAATTCCCACTACTGAAGGTGAAGTGTGTGGGAATATGTGGGAGCAGAAAGGTCTTTGACGTGACACAAAAACGCTTGTAGATAGTTAGCCTTTTTATGTGTGTATGTTTTAAACAGGTGTCAGGTTGTGCAGCGTGCCAGGCAGCCAGTCATATTATCTAATAGGAGGTGGAGTATACCCCAATCAAGGTAGGTATTGTTCACTCATTCAACTGTCTGTTTTTTTTTTTTTTTTTTTTTTTAATCACAAAACATATCTAACAATCTTTACATCTAAGCAGAGCCTGTGGAAAGGAAGAAAGTTTTCGTCACGTTTCCGTCGCCTGCTGGTTCCTCTCACTCCCCACCAGAGGTCTCATTTTCACCATTAAGACTTTTTTATTGCACACATGCAGTCGCTTCACTCTTGACTACATTTCCCACAGTTCCCAACCTAGGAACTAATCACACACTCAAATGTTTGTTTTGTAATAAAAATTTTATTTTGTACTAGCGTTTTGATCTGTAACAAAAACGAATTTCTAAAGAATTTCTTTAAAAATCATATTTCAATATTGGGATAATATAAGTTATATGCTCTTTATATTAACAGATAAACAAGAATGTATGTGTCATGCTTGGAATTAAAAGGAGCCTTTGTTCACCGTACCATCCTTAAACGAATGGTACAATTCAAAGGTAAGGGAAATTGTTCATTTAACACATATTCATCTATACTTAATGTACATTATTGTCATATGTATGGTCTTCAATCTACAGCAGCAAATGCAAGTGGGATCAAAATTGATCTGTTTGGGAGAATTCTACTGTCAGTTAAAATTCTTTTTTTTTTTTTTCTTCTTCTTTTTTTTTTTTTTTTTTTTTTGCAGAGCTCTCAGCAAGCTGGTGGCACAAAAAAAAAACAGAAAATTGGGATGAGTACTTTGAGGCAATAATGTTTGGGTTGAGGATGAAAAAACAAATCACCACTAAGTTCTCCCCATTCTTTTTGATGTTTTGGCCGAGAGACTCTGTACCCAACAGAGGTGCCAGAACACTTCATGGATGGTAAAGTCATGTCTAAAAATATCTGTAGGCCTATTGATACAGTGTTGAAAACATAGAATGAAAGAATGTAAAAACATTTTCACAGGTAGACAGCAGTGTTGAGGTTGTTGAGGAGGAAACTGTCTGAGGACATAAAGCGCCTTAATAAAATTAAAGAAATTGTTCATGGCAACGTCACCAAACAGCAGGGGAACTTATAATGGCTCTACAGGGGAAAAGTGCTTATCTGCTGAAAGAAGATGGTACAGTTATTGACAAAGTTAACATTGATCACTTAAAAATTGTATTGAGAGGATTGGTAGGAGCTTGAGAGTGAGGGTATCCGTTTTTCGTTTCAAAATTATTACTTTCCACTCCCTAACGCCGAGTATTTTAACAATGACAGCTACACCACTGTATTATGAAAGTAAATCAGTAGCAAAACACGAGAGGTTGCTGATTTGAATGTGAGAACTTGTCGTATTAATATATGTATTTGTAAACTGAAATTTACACTCATGGCCCTGATGTGAAAAGCTGAATGTTTCGATTTGCACACGCAGACAACAATCAAAACACCCGTGTTACGAAGTTGTAGTTGCAGATTAATAGTTACAAATGTGTAAAATAGCATTTGCATAAACAAAATGACAGACACAAATGTGTGAGATATTTACTTTTGCACTTTACTTCAGTTTCGCTGTACAGCTTCAAGTCGGCGCTTACAACCTCTCAGATCTGGCAGTACAAGTTCAATTCCTGGCGCTTTGACTTTTGCTACTCTTTTTGCGATATTCCTGTTGCAAAACTGACTTGAGCACTTGAAAGCAGACGTGAGAGAGCGGAACGGGGTTGGTTGTGTGCTGGTTTGGTACTTCGTTTTGGTACTGGTACTGGCACTTCGAAGAGTAGCATCCATGACTACTACATTGCTGTGGCTGAGCGGCCCGTCCCCTGCATGGCTAAGTCCTCTCTCTCAGCCTTTGATGAACTTTTCAAAGTTCATTATGTGTCTGGCATTTCATATGATGCTGCTTTGCACAATATGTTTACCTTTCTTCAGACCACGATTTACAACATTGATGTAGGCATTATCCGTGAAAGCCCACGAGTCGGAGATCTTCGAGCCAAGATTCTTAATTAAGTTTTGTTACACAGTCATCTTTAAAACATGTTCAGGTGCTTTGTTTGCAAGTTGAGTTTTGATACAGTTACAGAGTTAATTCGCCATCTCAAGCTTACTCATGCTATTTTTCCTGGCAGATCATGTACAGTTTCAGAAAAACCGAGCACAAGTGGTCATGAGAGAACATTGCGAACCCAAGAAATGTGTTGTTTTCTAGTGAAACTGTGGTAACTCTGTGGGCTTGTCTAAACAATTTTCAGAGTTACTCATCTGTCGCACAGAAATCACACAAACGTTCATATACTGTATATCAGTGGCATGCGGCCCATATAAGCTGTGAATGCTCTGCATACCCAAGCCACTCGTGGACTCGGCAACTAATATTAACATTATAAATTACTATTAAGTCCCTTGTTTGATGTGTACCATAAAGCCTACATGATTGGTAATGCGTATGTAACTGTCCGTAATTTATTTATTTGCCAAACGACAGTATTTTAAATCTGCCAGTTACATAGACTTCCGGGTAAGCTGATCTACAGCAGCTTTTGCGCCTTCACGCTTTTGTTATGGAGCGTCATCATCGTCCCGCGTTCTCATTAGTTTGCAGGTCTATGCGAGTTTACATGGGCAGGATAAGCTATGAGCGGACCGCTCGCCCAAGAGGAAAAACGAGCTGCTGCCAGATCTCGATCACCGAAAATCACATTGTATTTGATACAAATCATAACTAAAACTTTTTTCATAGTATTTCATTTTCTCCATAGAGATTTTTTTAAAGAAAACTTCTACAGTCCTACTGTAACTATGCCTATCAGAGTATGTTAATCGATAGTCTGTGCGTTTGATAAAAGTCAGTTTGCACAATTTCAACTTATTTTTTAAAGAATAATGCCTCCTTATATTTATTATAATTACATTTTATTTTTTATTTATAATAGGCTGCTAATACTTATTGAGTTATACTTATTCTTAATTATTAGTAAAAAAAAATAAAAAATACTTATGGTATACATTTAAATTGACGCCATGGTGTTTTTTATTTTTCGTGTCTGATTTAGTGTCCTAAATGGGAGGAAAACGCAATGTGTAGGCTAATTAAACGAATTGCGTTCATATTCTGGGCTCATCTCTTTTGCTGTACACAGTATACTTTATTAGTATGGTGTTTACTGAGTTTGGACTGTTAATTTCACTGCCTTAGAATGTCCATTCAATGTAACTGCATCGGCCACATTTTTTCATGACTCACCATCCAGCATACCCGGTTAAAAAAGTCACCGCTCGCCACTGATATATATGCTATTTGTTAATTGGCAGGTCATTCCTGTTGCCAGCCTACTTTTCTGTTTGAAATCTTAATTGTTCAGAACTCTAACAATTGTTTTTGCATCCATACTGATATGTTGATGACTTACATGTACATTCAGGAATGTTAAATATGCATGGCTCTTAAAGCTAAGGTAGATATTTTTTGTTTTCTCAGAAACTGATTTAAAGCCAATCAATAATTTATGCGGTCTAAATATACTCTGTGGAAGGCATACAGGTCCTTCTCAAAAAATTAGCATATTGTGATAAAGTTCATTATTTTCCATAATGTAATGATAAAAATTAAACTTTCATATATTTTAGATTCATTGCACACCAACTGAAATATTTCAGGTCTTTTATTGTTTTAATACTGATGATTTTGGCATACAGCTCATGAAAACCCAAAATTCCTATCTCAAAAAATTAGCATATTATGAAATGGTTCTCTAAACGAGCTATTAACCTAATCATCTGAATCAACTAATTAACTCTAAACACCTGCAAAAGATTCCTGAGGCTTTTAAAAACTCCCAGCCTGGTTCATTACTCAAAACCGCAATCATGGGTAAAACTGCCGACTAGAAGGCCATCATTGACACCCTCAAGCGAGAGGGTAAGACACAGAAAGAAATTTCTGAACGAATAGGCTGTTCCCAGAGTGCTGTATCAAGGCACCTCAGTGGGAAGTCTGTGGGAAGGAAAAAGTGTGGCAAAAAACGCTGCACAACGAGAAGAGGTGACCGGACCCTGAGGAAGATTGTGGAGAAGGACCGATTCCAGACCTTGGGGGACCTGCGGAAGCAGTGGACTGAGTCTGGAGTAGAAACATCCAGAGCCACCGTGCACAGGCGTGTGCAGGAAATGGGCTACAGGTGCCGCATTCCCCAGGTCAAGCCACTTTTGAACCAGAAACAGCGGCAGAAGCGCCTGACCTGGGCTACAGAGAAGCAGCACTGGACTGTTGCTCAGTTTTGCATGTCATTCGGAAATCAAGGTGCCAGAGTCTGGAGGAAGACTGGGGAGAAGGAAATGCCAAAATGCCTGAAGTCCAGTGTCAAGTACCCACAGTCAGTGATGGTCTGGGGTGCCATGTCAGCTGCTGGTGTTGGTCCACTGTGTTTTATCAAGGGCAGGGTCAATGCAGCTAGCTATCAGGAGATTTTGGAGCACTTCATGCTTCCATCTGCTGAAAAGCTTTATGGAGATGAAGATTTCGTTTTTCAGCACGACCTGGCACCTGCTCACAGTGCCAAAACCACTGGTAAATGGTTTACTGACCATGGTATTACTGTGCTCAATTGGCCTGCCAACTCTCCTGACCTGAACCCCATAGAGAATCTGTGGGATATTGTGAAGAGAAAGTTGAGAGACGCAAGACCCAACACTCTGGATGAGCTTAAGGCCGCTATCGAAGCATCCTGGGCCTCCATAACACCTCAGCAGTGCCACAGGCTGATTGCCTCCATGCCACGCCGCATTGAAGCAGTCATTTCTGCAAAAGGATTCCCGACCAAGTATTGAGTGCATAACTGAACATAATTATTTGAAGGTTGACTTTTTTTGTATTAAAAACACTTTTCTTTTATTGGTCGGATGAAATATGCTAATTTTTTGAGATAGGAATTTTGGGTTTTCATGAGCTGTATGCCAAAATCATCAGTATTAAAACAATAAAAGACCTGAAATATTTCAGTTGGTGTGCAATGAATCTAAAATATATGAAAGTTTAATTTTTATCATTACATTATGGAAAATAATGAACTTTATCACAATATGCTAATTTTTTGAGAAGGACCTGTAGAAGTAGTTAATGCTTAAATTCAATGTTTACTGTAGTGCATCATATCCTATATTTCTTATGAATTTTCATTTTCAAATATTTCTTACAGAGAGTGTCCAGAAAACATCAAAAGAGACGGAGGCAAATATTGCAGCGACCATCCCCTTTTGTTTAAAATATGCCCCAGACAGGGTGGGTGGAGGTGGCAGGAAAAAAAGCTGTGAATAAAACTGATGTTAATATGTTTTGAAAAATATTCAGTTCCAATAAGGTTGGTGTTAAAATTAAATTATTTTGAAAATGTTCTGTTCCAATAATGGTAATAATAAAACAAATAAATAAATCATATTTGTTGTAATCCAGTTCATCTCTTTGTCATTTTTCTGATAAAACCACCAAACATTTGTAAATTCCTTTTTCAAATTAAGTTAAACTATTCTTTTTGCTAATGTCTTAAAATTTAATAATTTGGTGTAGTCTCACATTGGATCTTGATCTCTCTCTGATCTTATTGTTAGAGTTTCTTGGCATGTTTTTTTTTTTTTTCTCTCTGAATGTTGATTTTTATTTTACAACAAAATTGAAGGTTTAATGTCATGCCAACAAAATCCATACTAACCATATCTTTCTTTAAAGTTGGAATTTGACAGCATGACAATTTGTTGTTGGTTTTTGACAGATACCGGTTTTGATTTTATTTTCCATCAAAGCGCAATGTCTCAGATGTAGGAGATTGATGTTAGTCTGACATTGGGTTCTGACATCAACCCGATTTAAATTTTCAACCAAAATGCAACATATGTTGGACGTAGCAGATTGACGTCAGTCTGACGTTGGTTTCTGACATTAACCAAATTGTCATTTTCCACCAAAATGCAACGTCTGACCAACGTTGGAGATTGACGTCAGTCTGACGTTTGGTTATGACGTCAACCAGATTTTCATTTTCAACCAAAATGCAACGTTTTACCAACGTTGGAGATTGACGTCAGTCTGACGTTTGGTTATGATGTCAACCAGATTTTCATTTTCAACCAAAATGCAACGTCTTTCCGACGTAGTGGTCCAACGTCAATCTGACGTTATATTGACGTCCGGTGCCTGCTGGGAAGTTTACATCGACTCATATAGAAATCTGCCTCTTTAACGTAAATTAGCTAAGCACAAAGAGTCATCGGAAACTTTGTTAACCGCACACTATCCTGAAAAAGCGAGGCAACACTAAAAAGGGAGGTTGTATTATAACTGTGTTTTAAAGTGCATTTTTTGTTTTTTATTTGAAGTTGCTGTTAGAACAGTCTCATTTGGAACGTCGGAAATGTCTGTGGAGCCCTTGTCAGGCGGTTACCGTCTTACTGCAGAAACTGGTAAGCTAACATCAGCTGAATTAACAGAAGTGATTAATCCAACATTATATGGTTCTAATAATAAATCGATTCAATCAGAAGCCTCTCATATCTATCGTTAACAGAACGTTTCTGTAAAGATGGGCCCGCAGTTTGTGTGCAAACACTGCAAGTTCTCTGTGCGAACGATTTGCAGATTTTACCACCATATCAAATTGCATAGGAACCTGGCAAATTTTACGTTCGAATGTGGTTTGCCGACTTGTCTATGTAGTTTTCAGACTCTGTCGGCACTAAAGTCACACATGCGTCGGAAGCACGCTCAGCCAAATAAGGCTATCTGTAGTAGACCTGCTCAAATGAATGCCATGATTTGTGAGGTTGCGGGATGCGAGCATACATCTCCCAATCTGCACAGCTTGTGCGACCATTTAAAATGGCATAGGCCTATACAAGATGGGAAAAAGGTCACCTGCTCCTTTCCCAACTGTAAAAAATTTTTTCACTTGAAATCATCTTTCACATCCCACATACAACATAAAGATACAGATACAAACAGTGCTTTAAGTTTAAGTGCTGTTTGTTTTTCCCCTGTTGTTGTTGTTGTTGTTTGATTAATATTAACAACACAGACAGGAGCGGGTATTAGGTTGCTTTCACTTTAAGACCTACTGTAATGAGTGGATCCAACACTGACACACGTCCCAAATTTGTTCACTCAAGACATAACCACCAAGATGGTCATTTAGGCATAATTATGTGTGTATTTGACCGTTCAAGGCCGATAAGCCTAGAAATATAACACAGTTCGGTATGCACACGCGAGCGCTGACAGGCGGCAAACGCATGCACAGAATCCGCGGTCAGTGTGTCAAAGCCGAATTGAGTTCGTGTAGCCTATACAGTGCTTTTATCAATTCTTCTTTAGTGCTATCAGGCATATCATACTTTTTATTTGTTATTCATCCAAGTCGCGAAATCGATTCACCCTCTCCTTGGCACGGATGCGAGACAACAGGTGAGAAAGATTCGCCTTCGCTTTCACAGACGCACAGACCACATATCCTACAGTGCATGCACATTGCACGACGGTCTGTAGGATATCCTCGTGAAAATAATGAATTGAAGCTTTTAAGAATTAGGGATAATTCAATTAGATAATATTATTTATTTTTGTGAATACAATTATTTTTTGCGATTATTTTTAGGTGAAACGACGAATTATGCAGGATCGCAAAAAAATGCGACACATTTTGTTGATTTTGCATTGTATTTAGCGATCGCGGAATCGCGAAAAACTGGAGGGACTGAACAGGGATTTTTCTTTCTGAAACTGTTGTACAATACATGGGTCCACGGTTGTCTCAGTTTTGTAAAACCGTGCAGTGGAACAACTGTTTGCCATTTCTTTCTGTTCACTGTAATTATGAACCTTTTTGAACACACTGGCATTTTTCTCCATTGTTTTTTATTCCCTCTTTTTCCATGTTCAGTTTGTACTCCACTCCACACAATGACACATTCTGTTGTTCATCTTCTGTAACCTGTCTTTCTTCATCATTTTTGTCTGTCTTGAATACTGATGGCTCCCCAGTTTTACAATCAGTTACTTTATTATTCATTACCTGAGGATCATTTGTCTGTTGTTTAGTAACCAAGTCCCTTACTCCATTTCGGTTTATGGTCCACATCACCCATAGCCAATGACGGTTTTTCTTATGATCTTGACCAAACAGACTCTGAGAGAGTTCAGACCAGTAACCTGTATCTGTCTTTGAAATGTTAACACTCCTCATTGTTCTGACCAAAGCATCCATGCCACCAACCATTGCACACTAGTCTTTCCTCAGCATTCTCTGTCCTTTTTTAACTCTACCCATTTTGAGTCAAATTTTCTCTTTAATCTAGGAATAAAGGAACAGACAAATCTTCAAACCTTTCGTCAAGATACATTCAGTTTGTGCAATAAAATCTTTTTGCAATAAGAGAAGTAGGCACTACATATGTAAAGCCACAGTTCACATTTTAAACAAACACTTAAAGGTGCCCTAGAATTAAAAAATGAATTTACCTTGGCATAGTTGAATAACAGGTGTTCAGTACATTTTGGTAAATCCAGTTATTAATTTATATTTTGAAATTGTATTTTCAACATGACATTCCCGTATTTAATTATGAATGCATTCATTGATTTTTTTTAAACGCTGTACTTGTGTTTTATATTTTCTTTTTTGTATTGATGATTTCTATTGATGGTTTATTATCGCATTTATTAACCCTCTACCGCATAGTGTTGCCATATACACTTTGTGTTCATTTCCTTGCCACTGTCACTTTAACAGAACATTCTCGTTTTTTTTGTTGGTAAGAGAAGACCTTAGTTTAGCCAATGATGTGCTTTGGTTAAGTCACATGACATGCAATTTTTTTCTGTGGCGTGATTTTCTGACAGACTGCCGTCTCTTGTATGTAGTTGCTGAAAGCAAACTGAAACATCAGTAACAAACAAGGACCCGCCCATGTCACATTCACAAAAAATTGTTAACATCATCTCAGGTAAGGTATGATGACATATTCGCCACTCAATTTTTTTTTTTATGAAATTAGTTTTTGGTAAATCGATAAAATGTCTGTGTTGCCATATGGCAACACTGCGCAATAATGGAATGACATTATTATAATAGGTTAGCTAGCTAGCAAAGGCCAGCTTCAGTCTGTTAAGCTGTAACAATAACAACATTATAGTTATTTCCACTATTGCGCGTTGTTGCCATATGGCAACATATCATAAAGTACCTTAAAATAATATTTTTTTCCCAAAATTTTTTTACAGCACTTCAAGTTAAGGTATTCTAAGAAAATAAATTTTAAATGCCTATTTTTATTGTTCAAGCACTTAATGGAATGCATTGTTACTATTTACGAGACTCTTCTGCACTTAAATTGTTGCGATTCATTCTACTGAATTAAAAAAAAAGTGTTTTCTAACTAATAGTTTTTCAACGTTCGTTGGCCAACAAGGCACATGCGCCAGAGCGTGGAATTTATGTGTTAAGCAAAGGGTCCCTGTCCCTGTTTACAGGTCCTTCTCAAAAAATTAGCATATTGTGATAAAGTTCATTATTTTCCACAATGTAATGATAAAAATTAAACTTTCATATATTTTAGATTCATTGCACACCAACTGAAATATTTCAGGTCTTTTATTGTTTTAATACTGATGATTTTGGCACACAGCTCATGAAAACCCAAAATTCCTATCTCAAAAAATTAGCATATTTCATCCGACCAATAAAAGAAAAGTGTTTTTAATACAAAAAAAAGTCAACCTTCAAATAATTATGTTCAGTTATGCACTCAATACTTGGTCGGGAATCCTTTTGCAGAAATGACTGCTTCAATGCGGCGTGGCATGGAGGCAATCAGCCTGTGGCACTGCTGAGGTGTTATGGAGGCCCAGGATGCTTCGATAGCGGCCTTAAGCTCATCCAGAGTGTTGGGTCTTGCGTCTCTCAACTTTCTCTTCACAATATCCCACAGATTCTCTATGGGGTTCAGGTCAGGAGAGTTGGCAGGCCAATTGAGCACAGTAATACCATGGTCAGTAAACCATTTACCAGTGGTTTTGGCACTGTGAACACGTGCCAGGTCGTGCTGAAAAAACGAAATCTTCATCTCCATAAAGCTTTTCAGCAGATGGAAGCATGAAGTGCTCCAAAATCTCCTGATAGCTAGCTGCATTGACCTAGCCTGGTAATACCAGACTCTGCTACTTCTCTTTGCTTCGTAGACAGAGTCTGGAATGGCATAATAGAGAAGTGTTTACTCTCTCGCTAGGTCGCGCTTGTCTGAAGTTTAAAATCATTGGTTACCCGTAAGCCAATCAGATACGTTTAGTTATGACGTATGTTATGCAGCTTCGAAGCACAGACATCATGCATCGAACTCAAATCTATGATTGAACTTCCACTATAAACCTGTTGTAAACACACACAGCTGTCAACATTGAACACTGAAAATAAGGGAGATTTCCCGGAATCCATCCCAAAAATAAGGGATTTTTTACACGATTATCATGCGCACCGTTGTCATCATCTTTTAGCTTAGGATATTTTTTCAAATGAGACCATTTTCACTTTCACGTTTCTGTGAGCTTTCATTCGTAAATAGGGATGCTCATTTCGGTTAAATTTCTCAACCGACAATCGACACTCGTTATCCGATCATTAACCGTTAACTGATAAGGTTATAATATTGTATAGCCTATATGATGATAATATGATATATATATTAAATAATAAATACAATTGACGAGTGTCTGTGTCTTCCACGGGTTTATTTTAACATGCAAACAGCATAGAACAGATACACAACATAACCTGGATTCACATTATCAAATTGTCACGCACCTGCAGCGTTTCTGACAACAGAAAAAATAATTTAAATAAAAGGCATAAAATAAATAGGCCTACACTAAATATATTTCACTTAAATGTTTAACAAATTAAGATGACAAAAAAACCACGGTGAATCCATTGAAGCTTTGAACAGAACTTTTGATTTTTTTTCCGTCAAATAAAAATAGCAGGCCTACCTCAATCTACACATAGTTTAGACATGTCTAGTTTTTATTTAAAAAAAGTAACATGTCTACGTGCTCTGGTGTTAGTCTGGAGCGCAGCCTGTTGACTGTTAGACCCGTGGCAGAAAACACCCTCTCAGATGGCACTGATGTCCCGGGAATACAAAGATAACGCCGCGCTAGAGTGGCCAGCCTTGGGAAGCGCCTTTCATTTGCTTTCCACCATTCTAGAGGATTAATATCCAAAGAGGGCGGATCGTCTCTCATATAGATGTCAACTTCTGCTTCTGGATCATCAGTGGCTTGACGAGGGGTGCTGTAGTCACCTCCCAGGAGCAACATCATGGCACTGCTCTGGCTGCGTTGCATATCTCCAGCTTGGGCAGCAGACACCTCATCTGCTCCCGCCAAAGGAGCACACATTTCGATAAGTTTAGATTTTGCGGCTTCTTTCTCCGTTTGTGCAAAAAAAGGGAGATGTTTATGGCGAGGGTCCAGGACAGAGGCGATCAGCGCAGGTTTGGTAACCAGATCATCTGTGTCAACCTGTGACGAACATATCCTTATTAATATAATTAATGGATAATAATAATAATAATAAACTACCTTCATGCGGCCACTTAAGGACTGCCGAACCTTTGCCTTGAACTCCGTCACTCTGTGGCCATCATCCTCGGCTCTCATCAGATGTGTGTTCAGGAGGCTAAAGGTGATGGGGTAAATGTTGGAAATGGACACGTTCTTTTCTGTTGACATTATGGTGGTTGCACATTTTAAAGTTTCCAACACTGGCGCAATCTCCACCATTATCTGCCAGTATTCGTCTCGCATCTCGAGGGTTCTGGCATTTTGCAGCCTTGTAACTGGATTGTCGGACAGAACAGCTGTAACAGCCCACCTTTGTTCGAGAAGTCTTCCGAACACGTCACACACCGAGTTCCATCTTGTTTTAACAGATTGAATGAGCTGTTGTTTTGGAAGTGTCATTTGTTCTTGTTTAGCTTCCAGTGCCTTGCATGCAGGTGTGCTGTGGTTGAAATGCCTGACAAGCCGCCCAGCCGCAACGATAACCCGATGCACAAACACATTAAATCCATCATTTACAGCGAGCTGTAGTGTATGAGCAAAACAGGGAACCGAGTCCCAGTTCACCCTTTCTGGAGAGTTTGCAGCCACGATGCTGCGTGCATTGTCATGGACACATGCAGATACTTTCCCATTAAGTCCCCATGTCTCCACCGCATCAATTAGTTTAGCTGAAAGGTTCTCAGCTGTGTGTCTGCTTGGCATACTCTGTGTTAGTAGGACAGCTGAATGAATTTGCCAGTCCTCATCGATGTAGTGGCACGTTATTGTTATATAGCTCTCCGTTGTGAGTGCCGTCCAGCAGTCAGTCGTAAGGGACACGAACTTTGTGCTTTCGAGTTGTGATTTAAGCGTTTTTTTTCTCTCATCAAAACAGGCTTCAATTCTACGGGTAATGGTACATCTTGATGGGATTTCGTAATTGGGCTCAATATAGCCCAGTAGCTCTTGAAAACCTTCACCACAGACAACACTGATAGGCAAGACGTCTTTTACTACCATTGAACAGATTCTCCGCGTTATCTCCTCAGATCGCCGTGCATCGCATCTTCTCCCTGTTAACATGGAGGGCAAAGTTTGTTGCCCTTCATCACTCGATGCTTGTGGATGTTTGGTTCGTATGTGATACTGCATTGTACTTGTGCTGCTGCTGTATTTTAATACCGCGTGGCATATTTTACAGGTAACTTCTTCACCCTTTCTATCGAAATGGTCCCACACAGTACTTCTTTTCGCTCGCTTCATTTTGCTTGTTGCTTAGCGAATGTCTGGCACGTGTGACGCCCCGCGAATAACACAAATAAGCATATATGTATATATAGCATATTTATCTTTAACCAATGCAGCAAACAGCAAACAGCAAAAAAAAACAAAAACGTTTAACTGATAGTATTAATCGGTTAAAATTCTTACTTTCGGTTAACGGTTAAACGGTCAATGTGAGCATCCCTATTCGTAAACAATCAATGATACGCTCTCGAACTGAGAACCATCCAAACCATCGATCAGTGCAAACGTTTTAGGATCATGCCCAAACGTTATGTCAATCAAGCCAAACCGAAATTTGAAGGCTGATCTCTCAGGTTGACGCGCAAGCTGGGCTGACTTGAATTAAGTTTTCGTGAGGATTTATAGTTTATGGACTTTTTTGATTTCGGTAAATACATCTAGAAAGGTAAAAGCATTGATGGCATCTATAAAACAGATATCTGAAAGCCAGTGAGGAGGACGCACGAGAGGAGACCTGCGCGTTTAATTGGTATGTGTAACGTTACTGTAATACTGCATTTACAAGGCTTATCAGTGGCGTGCATTTTTATCGTGAAAGTTAAAGTAGCCTACCCTTTGCGGTTGCGTCGCGGTGCCCCCGTGTTCCCATTTCTCCCGATGTCCATTGCAATTTATTTACTTCCTTTCCCGTGAGCCTTTCAAAGAAACTCCATGAGCGGAAAGACGCGTTCGGCGCATACTTGCATCGCCCGTGGTCAAGTGCAAGCCACTTCACAGACACAGATATGAACACATGATGATGCGAGCGAAATACCGTTTGAAAAAGAGTTGAATGTTCTCCATAACAGAGCGAATTACATCCCGTGTCTCGCTTCGGTTTTTGATTTCTCTAACCTACAATGTAAAACTCGGCGCTTAGCATCTACGTCATGGCTCTCAGCCCGCCCTCTGTTCGTTGATTGGCCCGGCTGTTTCCAGACCGGTGGCAAACACAAAGCTCTGACGCTGTCTCAGACTGAGTACAGAAGCGAAATGAAATTGAGCGGAAGTAGGAAGTCTGACGTAGTCAGGCTAGCATTGACCCTGCCCTTGATAAAACACAGTGGACCAACACCAGCAGCTGACATGGCACCCCAGACCATCACTGACTGTGGGTACTTGACACTGGCATTTTGGCATTTCCTTCTCCCCAGTCTTCCTCCAGACTCTGGCACCTTGATTTCCGAATGACATGCAAAATTTGCTTTCATCCGAAAAAAGTACTTTGGACCACTGAGCAACAGTCCAGTGCTGCTTCTCTGTAGCCCAGGTCAGGTGCTTCTGCCGCTGTTTCTGGTTCAAAAGTGGCTTGACCTGGGGAATGCGGCACCTGTCCACCTGTCTGACTCAGTCCACTGCTTCCGCAGGTCCCCCAAGGTCTGGAATCGGTCCTTCTCCACAATCTTCCTCAGGGTCCGGTCACCTATTCTCGTTGTGCAGCGTTTTTTGCCACACTTTTTCCTTCCCACAGACTTCCCACTGAGGTGCCTTGATACAGCACTCTGGGAACAGCCTATTCCTTCAGAAATTTCTTTCTGTGTCTTACCCTCTCGCTTGAGGGTGTCAATGATGGCCTTCTGGACAGCAGTCAGGTCGGCAGTCTTACCCATGATTGCGGTTTTGAGTAATGAACCAGGCTGGGAGTTTTTAAAAGCCTCAGGAATCTTTTGCAGGTGTTTAGAGTTAATTAGTTGATTCAGATGATTAGGTTAATAGCTCGTTTAGAGAACCTTTTCATGATATGCTAATTTTTTGAGATAGGAATTTTGGGTTTTCATGAGCTGTATGCCAAAATCATCAGTATTAAAACAATAAAAGACCTGAAATATTTCAGTTGGTGTGCAATGAATCTAAAATATATGAAAGTTTAATTTTTATCATTACATTATGGAAAATAATGAACTTTATCACAATATGCTAATTTTTTGAGAAGGACCTGTATGTGTCCCTGTTCATGAAGTGCTGAAATGTCAAACACTTAATGGCCGCTGTCCCTGTTAGTGCCAATGAAAATGACAATTACTCGTCATTGTCATGAATGTGGCTCCCCCGGTCCATCCTCCGGACCACCGGAGGGAGCCATTACCGGAATATTGATTCAATTCCATTCGGACTCCATTACCATGACTGTTGAACCTTTGCTGCCTACCATGATCTCTGCCTGTATCCTGATCTGTGTTTGTTTGCCGCCTGTCTTGATCTCTGCCTGTGACCCGATTCTGATCCTCTGCTGCCAGCCTCGACCCTTGCCTGTCCCCGTTTACGGTACTGCCTTGCCCTTGTTTGTTACACTGCTGTGTTTTAATAAAAGCTGCAAATGGATCCACACTCTGTTGACCCTTCATTACAGTCATTAACATGTCAAGAGCCTGCAAATGATATTAAAAAAAATTTCCTTTAAATATAACATTCACACTCCCTCATGAATTGATTAAACGTGTCATTTTATTTTTGTATTATTTAATCAAACTAAATTAACAGTAGATGGACTGCCCCATATGAATAGGCTACATATATAGAGCACATTGTGTTTTAAATTCACAAATCAATATCCCTAATATATAATTTAACTAATATTTAAAGACAGGATAGGTTCGACAATAAACAAGTCTGAACAGCTATATAAGAATAATTACTAACTAAACCATAGGCTACAGTTAAAATATTATTATTAAAAGTAAAACAAAACATACTTACATATGCCCTAACAATGGGAATTGTATGATGCATGAAGAGATTATTTCCCGATCGTAGTTTTTACAGACTAAAACATGATTGCATCTCTAGACTTCGCCAGCTTATCAGGAGCAACATGTATGTCTGCATGCATGATTAACAAGTTACCTGAAAGTTGCTGAATGGCTACTGACTTAGTCACCCCCTGCAACCATAATTTGATTGGTTTAAAGGCAGTGGCCACGAGACAACCATGCACAATTGTATATACAAGTCTCTTTTAAAATCAAGTTTTGTCTTCATACTTTTGCACTTTTGCATGTATGAAGAAATTACCCAGAATCAACAATAAATTAATGAAAAGTATGCATTCTAAAAAATTTACATTTTACATTTTGGACAGTAACTTGATCTTTGTCTCCAACCAATAAGCAAGTGTGGGGAGTATCTGAATATAATCTATTTCCATACTGAAATTTGAAAGCTGTATTTAATTTCAGTTTTACATATTTTTTTATATCATTTTAAAGGGGCGGTAATCCAGTAACATCCACACTACTAAAGAGATTACTTAGAATTTTGTCTATTTTTCCACACAGACAAGCTATCTTCAAATCTTTATCTTCAAATCACAGTTGTGTTTGTCCATATTATTAGTCTTATAACTTACTCATCTCAATAAGTGTTTGTGTTCTTAAATCTCAGTTGTGTTCTCATTATTATTCTTTATAAGCAGAAGAGGTACAACCAGCACAGAAAAGTTACATTTCCTAATGAAGCAGGATGTGTATAACTATCAGGACATCAGTGATGTGTGAGCTGAATTTGGTGACAGTACAGTGTATTACAGTGAAGTTGTTGAATATAATTTCCATAATAATCAAGTTATTGATTTTTTTTCATTATGAAAAATCATAAAAATGATACAAAAATACATTTCCCCAAATAAGTGTTGTAGTATAACTATCAGGACATCAGTGATGTGTGAACTGAATTTGGTGACAGTACAGTGTATTACAGTGAAGTTACTGACTGTTTTTGTAGTATTCGCTTTTCGGGTTTTGCACTTTGCAGACGGTCCCTTGGAATCTGTCTCTCATGCTGCGTTCACACCAAACGCGAATAGAGCGGCAAATTCGCGTCTACCGCGTCTAGTTTGCCGCTTGAACATTTTGAATGCATTCGCGATGGAGTAAAAAACAAGCGTTTGAAGCGAAATTGACGCGCGTCCGAGGCGAAATCCGCTTCTTGTGGGAGGGACAAGTGCTAGGCGGTTGTCTGTTTGCAAGATGGCTGATGTTGATCGTGCGTTCATCGAGAGAGCTACCGCTTTGTATTCGCGGGTCGAAACGTGTACGTGACTCAAAAGTGAAATGTGTATTTACAACTTACCAGGTTGCCCAATCTCCTCACCGACACTCTTCCAAGCAAGGTCCTTTTTATTCCTGTCTCTAGAGAAGTATGAACTTGTGTCATAAATCTCTGGGTGACTGCTCACTGATAATATCAGTCGTTCCTCCATTTTCCATTCGCGCGAATTCGCGTCTTCCGCGCCGCGCTAAACGCCTCATTCGCGCCGCAAGACCTCCAGACGCGCGTAAACGCGTCTTTACATTGACTTAACATTGAAATCATTCGCGCCAGACGCTCTATTCGCGTTTGGTGTGAACACAGCATTAGTCATTCGCACATAGAGACTTATGTATTTTGTCCACCGCTGAGGAAAGTGGATTTTGAGGAAAATTGGGTTGTAGCTGCCTCTCTACATTACTACGACAGAAAAGAGGTGTTATTTGTGTAGTAACAGCATTTAGCTCAGGAGTTATTGACTCGGGAAATTCGAATCTGTCAATATGCGGCTAACTTTACATAAGTGAAGCACAGGTGTGAGAGATGCAACCTCAAGCAGACGGCGCTAGCTTTCGTGACCTCTTTTGGAGGAAAAGCCGCCGCCTCGACTGCCAACGGAGAGGAGACAGTCCTGCTGACCAGTTCAGCATTAACGACTTATCTGCACACCGCCAGACTCAGCAGTATGTTTAATGACGCAGAGGCCATAGAAGACCACTTTCTGCAGTCGTCACTTTTTGATATGAAGGTTAACGTGGATGGATTCCTTCAGTCAATCGAGCCTGCGGATGTGAGACATGCTTCTGGTGCAGATGAGCAGGAGACTGGCGATGCAGAAGAAAGCTCGGCACCAATGGCAGAAGTTGACACTCAGCTGGCAGAAGAAGTTGACACTCAGGTGGCAGACCAAGCCATGGTGTTGGTGGCAGAAGTTGAAGCAGAACTCATTGAGGAAAGCGAGGTGCAGCTGACCGAGCAAGTTTAAGAGGAGCCTGCTGAGGGCGGCAGAGCGGCGTCTCAAGACTCTGTGGCTTAAGCAATTGATATTCAGGTTCAGGTTCATTAAGAAGTAGGGACGGGCATTTTTCCAAAATATTGTATTCGAATATTTGGGCTAGTAAAAAATGAATATTAGAATATTTGTTTATTTAAATGAGGCTAAACGAGAAGGACGTTATTACGCATTTAATCTCAAGCAGCGCGAGTAGGAAAATACTAATAAAGAATACAGTGCCCGTTATCGTACAAATGTACATAATACACTCGAGTCAGTATATGGTTATCGCGTTTATATGTTTTCATGTTGAGAAAAACAATAATATCCACATGCTTGGGTGAGAAAACGAGCTGCGCTGACAGACGTTGGAGAGACAAAGATGACAATACATAACGGTGTGCTAATCTAAGTTTCTAACAGCAGCACTTTGTTTTCTGTTCGTAAATATGTCTCTCTCGACGAAACATATGTCTCAAAATCATTTTGCTATCAGATAAGTTATCTCAGCTCACTCTGGGATAACTTACAGCTGTGCTTTCCTGTCGTGAATGCAGTGATTCGACTGGTGTTTGTGCTTTCTCATGGTGGTGATATTAATGATAACTCCGTTTCATTAATTCATTTGATCAAAAGTAATTCAATTGTGTAAGATCATTTTCATCTGAGTAATTCCAAACTGCGCGAGTCAGACGACATCATTATGTGAAGATCAAATAAAATGAACTTGTTAAACATGCTCCACAGCGCCACCCGGTGCATTTAGTTATAACTGCGAGTTTTAGTGCTCAGGATTTATCATGGATTCACTGCATTTACAGCCAGCAAAGCAACATAGTAAAATTCAAATAGTATTTTTATTTTTCGAATATTAATTACAGGTCGAATATTCGACTATGTGCACACCCCTATTAAGAAGAGAATGGTGTAAAATACCTTTTTGCTAATTACTCCCCCCACACATATTTAACTATTACCCCCTTTCCACCAGCACGACCCGGGTGCTAGTTCAGAGCTAGTGCTAGTGCCAGTTCGGAGTTGGTTCAACTGACGAGCCTTCTAAGAACCGGTTTGCCTTTCCACCGGCTAGAGAGCCAGCACAGAGCCAGGTCTTACGTCACTGTATACATCTCATATTTCACAGCAAAGCTAGCGCTGCAGCGCCAAACACAAACACACCAGGCTTGTTTGAGATGCATCGGCTTCCCGCATAGCGATCGGCGCATGACATCAAAGCTCCGCGAGAACGATCCAAAAGCACAAGGAGTCGTATGCTCTACAAACGCTCCCGCGAATCCGCGGCACCCGCCGAATCGGTCCGCGCTGCTCCGATGCATCTCGAACAAGCCTTCTATCAACAATCGCGGATGTTTCACTACTGTTGATGCTCATAGCTTTGCGAACCTACATCGGCATCCAAACACGACTCGCCGTAATTTGTATATAGACGGAGATTACAATCGAGCTGCTATTAGCTCGATTAGCTGCTATTTCAAAAATGGCGGTCTCAAGTTTTTTTGTTGGTCACGGTAACCCCGCCCCCAGCCCCTGACACAAGCGGTTCTTACTTCTAGCCCAGCAACGTTTTGGTGCTACTTACGAACCACTTTTCCTGGTTCGGAGCTGGTGCTTTGTGTGTCGAAAGACAAAGAACTGATTTGAAACTAGGCTCTGGCTCCGAACCAGCACTCAAACTGCCTCGGTGGAAAAGGGGTATTAGTGTTTCACTCCATCACTTGCAGCATGACGTGGGTGTTTTTAGCACCTGCATAGTATGGGTTTTCTCCATCTCCTACAAAAGATAAAGACAAAAAGATTGTCACTTTGTGGTGGACTGGCTCCATGGAAGTATGACATGCGTCTGTGTCAAGAGTGGATTCATTGGAAGGGTTAAGAGGAGAGAAGTTTCCGTCCAGGAATGACATATTTCATGCCTATTGCCACTTTGAGGCTTTGACTGACACAGAGTACACTTGCTCCTGTATCAACTGTGGATTTTACCCACCTGTGGTGGTCATGGATTTATACAGGAAAGCTGGCAGGTAAGTGACATTGTGTGTTGTTGTTTTTTTTTTTTTTTTTTTGTGTATGTGTTTCCAGCCAGAGGTCTTGCTTTTCCCTTATGGTGTGATTCATTACAGTCAGTGACCTCAAAGCACCCCCTGAGGACTTCAATGGTGAACATGACATTGAGAGTTTTTGGAATTCTCTTCATCTTGCCATGATAAGTCGTGTTTTTTTCCAAAGTGAGTTATGGTGAATACTATATTTCATCAGATTGTACATTGTAAACACAGTTTGGATTACAAATAATGCATCACATTTTGTAGGCAATGCAAACAACCCTTTCACTGTCAGTCCAAGCTACGAAAACTGGGCACCTTGGATTGGGAGTGAAACGCGTCGAAGTGGCACTGTTCTTAACACAGAGTTCAAAAAAGTGAGAACATGCCCCTCTTCAACTGAAGCACAGCTGAGAAGTGTTTCTGAGGACCATCTGATTGATGAGTTAGCAAAACAAAAAGTGATGTTGCCTGGTGATGAACGTGATAAAGCTCTCTGGGTTTGACGGGGAAGAAAGTGTCCAGTAAATGGTCTGTTCACTGTTTGTCATAAATATCAGGTTGGAGTTGTGAGAAAATTGTGCAGAGCCTGCAACATCGACACCAAGGGCTCCCGCCTTGATCTCATAACAAAACTGAAGGAGAACATGAAGAGCTGAAAGTCCCAGGGATTTGGCAGACCTTCTACTCTCCTGGAAGCACTTCCCAAATGTCTGCATCTATGATTTTGCAAGAGGTTTGGCGACACACACCAATTTGCGGGTTCCTCATTCACTGCCTTTCCAGCCTTATGAAGGCAGACTGTTTGAACCCACAGAAGACAATGTGAAGGCAGCCAGGAATGGAAAATTGCAGGTGTCGCTGGCATGGCTGCATGAAAGGGTGCACTGTGGGGAGGAAACTGCTCATCCGGTCACTGGATCGTCTGAGCACTAAGTCTTAAATGACCGCTTCCATGAGAAGAATGACACTGATCCAGAAGGACATACTGCGCAGGATCCAACTTGTCCCTGAGCTGAAAGGGTGGTTAAATAGCTAAGTTGCTGAGCAGTTTTTTGCCAAAATGCATAAAAGTAACTACTTCTTTAACAACATGGATCCATCAACCCATGCATTTCTTATGAGAAATGTTATCCATCGTCATAACACCTCCACAAATAGAGCACTTCTGGAGAGGCAGTTGAACTCTGGATGCCAGCTGTAACTTCTAAGCACCATCTCCTTGTCTGCTTTGGGACAAGCTGTTATAGGTGAATGAAGCTGTACTATTCTGTGTTGAATTTGCATAACATCAGTACACAGATATAGTTTTGTTCCAGTATTGCTGTGCTCATGTTGTCTTTGTGTCCCCAGCCCAGCAATCAGATGCAGCAAAACAACAAAGCACAACTGTGGTGGCCCAGGCACCTTCTGCAACAAGTAAACTGCTTTAACATTAAAGATAATGCAAAGTCAGTCATGTAATTAAGCTTGACCCATGTGATGTAATTGTTTTTGTCAAATTTAAAAACTTAAAGGATTAGTCCACTTTTAAATGAACCTTTCCTGATAATTTACTCACCCCCATGTCATCCAAGATGTTCAGTCGAAAAGAAATTAACCGCATTTCCGTATTCTCCAAAAAGTTTACGCTGTATGTCCTACGCCTTCCCTATTCTACTTGTGGAACGAACGATGTCCATATAAAGCATACACATGTGTAACCCTGGGTTAAATCCATGTGCTTTTTAAATGTACACACTGAAGATTGAGTTCGTTACTAGGTTTATTTTTAAGAGTATTAACTGGTATTTATATTCTTTGCATGCAAATTTGATTAAGCAAGTCATTCGTTTCGATTGGCTTGTAAAAGTTATGGTCCCACCCCTGTGTATTCTGATTGGTGGATTATGATTCAGTGGGAAAGAACATGATTGAAGAGAGTGAGGCACAAGTTTGGCTTCTCCGGGTGATTTAAGTTTAAAGATGATTTTGTTCATAGAGTGGGTGTTATTTCGGCAAGAATATACTCTGTCAATGTTTTACTAATAGTTTGTTATCTAATTTGAGTTTTGATGGACTAAGCATCACTCGAATAACACTGTTTATGTTCGGATGAGAAGACGGGAGTGTATCATTGGGACGGGACATTGTTGAAGCACATACTAATGATAGAGCTCGGATCGACTTTATATTACGAGCTCCTCTGGACTCAGACTTCAGACCTTTGTTTAAAACCCTTATATTTCTGGATAAGAAATGTATACTATTAACCCTTTAAGACCTGAAGGCTTTTTTAGAGTTTTTTTTTTTCTGAGCGACACACACAAAAGTAAAGACTCATAACTCCAAAACTCTAGCAAGGAGAGTCAAAAGGTAGGTATCATTTGATACAAAACATTGTAACTTTTAAGAAAATATAAATTACATTACATTTGGACATTTCCTTGCCGAGAAACAGCTGATAAAAGACAAAAAATATATATAATTTTTTTAAAATAATATTTCTTTTTTTTATTTGACATGGAATAACTCAGGAACACAATAAGATCGCTAAAAAATTCTTTTTGGTGATGCTCTCCTATATGTGAGCTGCATCTGGTTCAAATTTCGTGGTGATATTATAAAGAATAGTTTGAAAAATTGTTCATTTTTTCCGCAGCCAGGTGGCGCCAACGGGCGGTAAACTCCGGTTTAGTGGTGCTTCTCAGCAGTCGTTAGGAGTTTTTCAAAATGGTTAGATGCATTAAAAAGATGAGATTCTAAGCTTTAAAATGATATCTATTTTGTGTTATTCCACGTTGGAAAACGAACATGGATGGGTCCGGGAACATTGGATACACACTGCATCCCGGAGAGATGAGAGACATGTTTTTAGCCAAGTATGTTAAATCATTCCATGAGTAATATCTTGTGATCAACGCAATATATTATATTGATTTTGGATTCATTTTAATCTTGAGAATCTGCTTTAAATATTGATGTGCCATTTTTTTATGATCTGTGCATTTTTCATGAAGTTATGAGCACGTGAAATATACATACTTGTATTCAGTTAGCGGCTGGGCTGTTTTTGTTGTAAACACATATTACTCAGACTCATTAGAGGGTGAAAACAATGCAACAGAAGCATGTTGGACTTGATATGAAAGTTTAAAGTCTCTGGTTTTGTATGCAAAAAGAATTTTTGTGCTACCTATATGGATTAAATTTGTATTAGCTTTTAAAGAGAGACACGCAAATGGGAGCGCCGACGCTCCATCCGGTCTTAAAGGGTTAATGATCAAGGATTGTCGACGACCCCAGATTGACGAGACTCCAAGACGTGAATGGGTGTGTCAGACATAGGAGACGTGCAAATTGTGCAGTGCTGGGGAGGCTCCAGGAATGGGTTTGGGAACCCCTGAATTAGATGAAGCTACAGAGCTGAGATAGAGAAAAAGAGACTTTTAGAAAATTAGATTTCAGACTTGTTCAGTCTTCTCAGTGTAATGTAGCAAAGTATTCCAATGAAACTAGTCTATCATTGCTTTCTTTGCATAACACTTGTTTGTGTTTTTACATAAAGCTATAGAGAGTATTGAAGATGCAGCAGAAGTGGAAATGGAGCCATCCCACCTCACTGTCCCTAAAGCCGAGTTCAGACTGCAGGATTTTCAAAGCAGTCGGGTCACTGTTCTTTTCACACTGCATGACTATCTTGGCCAGCATTCAGTCGCTGCTGTGTTCAAACTGCACGATGGATCGGCGACAGAAGCTTTCACACTGCATGACTTTACAATAGGAAGAATCGCCGACAACTCTGGTTGTGAAACGTAGTTTGCGTACCAGACAAACACACGCGAGATGTGACAATGAAACAACGCGATATCATGCGTGCAGGACCGGAGTTATTATTATTATTAAAAACGGTAGCCCGCAAGAAGCTTGCAATACGAGTTGCCTGTGCGCTGATTTGCAGCGAATATAAGAAAAAGAAAAGAAAAATATGGAGGAGGAAATGTTTGGGGAGATGCGAAGAACAAGGATTGTGTGTTCTGCAACGAGAGTTGGAGGTAAATACTTAACTTTTCAATGTGCTGCTGTTGCGGATGGTCAAGCAAATGTTTGTGTTTTGTTTCCGTGTGATAGAATTGTAATGTTTATCTGAAACGAAGCCATGCTTGCTGATATTGTGGTTTATAACTCCTCCCCGAACTCCCCGCTGCTCTGTATCTTGCTCTCTCATTGGCTGTCAGTTATCGCCGATGTAGTTTTCAGTCAGAACACTTTTCACACAGCAGGATTTTGAATCGCCGACAGGTTCAGATATTTAGCATGCCAAATATCTCACGGGCGTCGGCGACTTGTCGGCGATTCTCTCAGATCTCGTCTTTGCTCATTCACACTGCGTGATTGTCATTCGCGTGAACAAGCACCGATTTGCCTGTGATTTCGGGCATTTGTCAGCGATTTCTCAAAACCTGTCGGCGAGCCAAAATCAGGGTTAAAATCGTGCAGTCTGAACTCGGCTTTACTCATGCAGTGGATTACTGGCTAGGGGCATAAGTCACTACTGCTTTAGGAACAGAAGGCTTTTCAGATTGTTTTTAAATTTGACCATGACAGTCAAGAAAGAATGCCACAGCACACCATATTCCCAATAGTGAGCGCTTGCACTAAAACTATTACCTTTCCAGCAGCGCACCTGACAACATATGTAGACTTTAAATGTGTAATTGTATAAGCCATAAAATCAGGGGAAGCATTTAGCAGGGTTTAAATAGCCTGTAGTACTGGATTTGAGTTGTCATTTCACGAGTTCACACTTACAAATAAGTCAGATAAATTAATTGGTAAACGTATTTGGCGTGCTGTCCAGAGAGAGGGCTATGAGCTCGGTAAACTCGGATTCTGGAAACTATCGAGGATCCTTGGGTGAGTTTGACTGTGATTATATATAGGCCTGAACTCATGCCGATTGGGTAGATATGTTGATTACAGATTGTTGACAGCTGGTTGAGATAATGATTGGGTAGCTTATTTAACTTATTCCTCCCATACCATGTTAATAAAACATAATTTCATAAAGCATGTTAGTTTTTGTTAACATATTTCCTATTTCAACCAGTTGGGGGTCTGCACAACTTTTATATCTACATTAAGAAAGTTAAGTTGTATTTTCTGAAATGTTTTAAAAGTTCTATAATTTGGACAGATTGGTGAACGGATGGACTCAATTGTACATGCATACCATGAGGAAACTCCATGCTTCTCTACAGCCTCGAGGAAGAAAGCTAGAGCAGTTTCTGCCCTGTTGTTGGTTTCAGCCCCCAGATACATAACCTGATGAATAACACGCTTTGTTAAGTTATTGGTATCTAAAAAAATTGTATGACTACAACATATTTACACAGTTATTTAATGACTGTATAGACTCAAAATCTACCACTAACCTTTCCTGAGTAGCCATCTATGCCCCCGAATATTTCTAAGCCATATCTGATTTAAAAAAAAAATCTTATCCACACAGGTACCTAAACAGTAAAAGAGAATAAATATATTGCTGTACAAGTAACATCTACACAAATAATTGAACCTACCTGATGGTTGGTTGTGGTTGGTTTCGAAATGCACGAGGGACAGAGGTACCTGGACTGAATGGGATCTTCTCACAACATGTCTAAGTTGTGACATTCTAGCAAGAACTCCAGCTGAATCAACTCTATTCATAGAGACCCAGACTCTGCTCCAGGTGACATACCACCTCTTGAGGCACATGTTCATGACATTTGTGCAAATAAAATATAAATAATCCACGTCCAAAGGCAAGTGCTGCATGGCTTTCTGTAATCGCATTAAGAGTCTCTCTAAAAGCAGCCTTGACATTGCCTGTGAATATACACAAAATATTAAGTGAAATTATCAAACCAATTTAAAGCGATCAATTAATTTCTTGCACCTATAATATATCACATTGAACCTACTAATAATATATTTGTGTTCAATGACCTGAGATTGTCTGGCATTTGCCAGCTGACCTTGATTATCCATCTTCACACGTGTACGATTGAAGATGGGATAGTTAATAAGATAGTCAAAAGGCTTGTTTGAGATGCGCCTAGCCTCGCCTGAAGTTCAGCTGAGAGCAGGCGGCTGCAGTGAGGGGAGGAGAGAAAAAAGTGCAGGCAAGACGGACAGTTCTCTGTTCTCGTAGTGGATTAGACACATACGAGATCAAAGGCGGATATCGCGGGATTCACACTTGTACGCTGTGTTGCTGATAAACTGGATGTAATTTAATTTCTGTTGCTTTTATATGAAAATAAACAATGATCAAGACACCCAAAGTACTTGTTATTTATTTCCATTCGAAAGATGTATCAATCATTTTTACTTTAATTATAGACATGTTTTTATACATATGTTTTTTATAAATGACAACAATCACATAACCCATAGAGAGATCACTGTGTCAGAGAGTTTAGGAATATTCACACATAATTTATACACATAAAAACATGACATTAGAGTTTTAAAATCAAACATTTTAAAAGAGATCAATACATCACGGTTATTTTAAAAACCAATAAGCTTTAAGCTGTGTCGTCATCAAGTCATTTCCCATCGAGCTTTTGGTCAGCGCAGTCGGTGGAGAGCAACTGCGCTCGACTGCAGAATCCAATGAGGACGCCTCGCCTTTTTGACACACGTCGGCATGACATCAGAGCAAGGCGGCCCACCCTCGGACACACTTCTAACCGGCATGCATCTTGCGGTGATCACCGGTGATTGGTTCTGCACAGAATTTGCTCATCTCAAACAAGCCTATAATCACATCACTATTAGAGCAAGCTCCTGATTGGTTAACGCGGCACAAATATTCTATATTATATTATTGGAATATATTATTGGAAAATGGATTCATATTGTACATTCTCATTATATACTTTTTGTACATTTTGAACACAAAAAAAAGTTATTTATTATTTTTTCGATCTGTTACTGCAATAATTTAGGGAAGAATTTAATGCCATAATTTCATTGTAGTTGCAAATGTGCAGAAGAACAAGTCTGATTAACTGATTAACATCTAGGAAGGATCTTACAATTGCATCATTTAAAAGGTACCCTAGAATTGAAAATTGAATTTACTTTGGCATAGTTGAATAACATGAGTTCAGTACATGGAAATGACATACAGTATAGTGATCCTCAAACACTATTGTTTGCTCCTTTATATGTAAATCTTGTTTATGCAAAAAACCACAGAAGAACAGGTGAATCTCAACATAACACGGACTGTGATGCAACAGTCGGGATCATTAATATGTATGATCCCAATCTTTGCATATTATCGATCATGAACAATGGCCAGGAGACATGAAGTTTAACAGTCAATACCTGGTCACCAAAATGCAAAATCATTATGGAGTTGTTCTAAATAAAAGGCCTTTCAGTTCCTACAGTTCACATAATGGTATAGCTTTACTGTATTTTAAAATAGGTCTTTGAAAATATTCATAATTTAATGTTAAATAAAAACATTGACTTAGTCACAGTGGCAATATGAATCATTTTTGTGACCCGTCTGCTCAGCATGATAGACCTTCCATGGAAGAAGCCGTTGCTGAGCATGTGTCGCATTTCAGTCACATTTCCAACATACTGCCCTGCAGCATCAGGAAACTGCCTTCTTCTTCAGCACCACACATGAAGGGATGACGACACCTACACTTCGTCCAAGGAAACCCCAGCACCAGCTAACAAACCGCCTGTAGGCCAAGTGTCTGCACTGCCTGCAGGGAGAGAGGGAGATAAAAGCACATATTGTTTGTTTTAGTATTTATGTAGTTCACAGGTTAATATTGGGTCATGTTTGTATGATGCTGAGACACATTAAAAGTGTCACATCAATAAGTATCTGTCATTATTGCATGTTTCTTCATTTCCAACATAGATAATTCAATATGGCAGTGCAATGCTCTAAACTCATAATGTAATAAGGATGTAACAGAGCCAAACTCTATTTACACAACATGTAACAAGTGTGTGAGATTGGCCTTACCTTTCCATCCCTCTGAGTCTAACACGCCCATGGTCAGCTCTGTAAACATTCATTGCATTTTGCAAATAATATATATTTAGACACACAGGTTCAAGGCTGGGATAGCCTGTCATGCATAAAATCTCATTAGGGACTTCACTCATTCTTTTTGTGACCCACAAAAGAAAAAAACAATGTCAAATTCATACTTTTGAAGTAGGAGAAAGCAAACACATAGGTTGAAAAAAATTCAATCCAGTGTATTTGTGAAATACCTGTGGTATTTCACTGCAACATATATTTTCTCCCTCGAGGGCCATGCATGCACAATTTCCACAAGTACACCTGTAAAAAAGATATTTATAGACCTTGATATACGTTTGAGTTAGTAATAGGCTAAGAGGTCCTAATCACAATACAGCAGCAGAGTAGTAAAAATGACTAACTATATTGACATGGAAAAGTGGCTACTTTGATTAGCTAAATAAATCTACTTTGAAATCAGTAGGCTACTCTCAATTCATTACTAACAACACATTTACAGCCTGCCCAGTTCGCTGTTTAGAGTTCTTGATTCAACAGCTAGCATTGTAAAAATCATATCATATGTAAAAATCATATATGTTTTTACAATATTAAAAACAGTTGTGACTGCTGATGTTAATGTGTAAAGTTAATGCTATATGTAAAGTTTAGGCTGAAGTTCTATGTTTTGTGGGTTCTTACTGAGAATAAAATAGACTAAACTTAATACTTCAAGCATCCATTCCCAATCTCAGAACAACTGGTTGTTCCTCCCTCTCACCTCTCTTGCGTAAAGATAACCACCCTGTCAATGCTCAGCAAGACAATAAATATCTGAATTTGCCAATATCCTAGCATCATGTGTCCTTCCAGGCCATCCAATGTAAACATCTGTGAAACTATAAACTAAATGAATCAGATTGTGATTAGTAGCCTAAATAATGAATGAACCAAAGGAAAGAAAACTCTCTGTATAGTTACTTGCCACATTTTGTACGCCTTGTAGGATTACTGAATGCCAGCCTTTGTGATTATGATAGTCTGCTGGTTTTCTCCCGGTGATATGATTGGGATGTGTGTACCGTCAGTAGCACCCATGCAAAAAGGCATTCCTTGATTGGCAAAACCAGATAATGAGTGTTTAAGATTAGGGCCATGTGGAAGATGAATGTATTTTCTAAGCATTAATCCTTGAATTCCACGGCAAACTTCCCGAATGAGTTTTACACAATGTGCCTTGCCGATGCCAAACAATTCAGCCACAGTCCTGTACTCACAGGGTGTAGCAAACCACCAAATGACAGCGGGAAGTCGTCGTCTGTGATCAATTGGCTTTTACCAGTTTGTAATCTTTCTTTGTAGAGCTTTCATTAGCCAAAGACATAAATGTATCTCGACTCATCCTAAAATTCTTAACCCAGTCAGCATCACTGTAATTGTGTACCGTTACATTCCAAAAAACATCTCCTTGTGGACAACATTTCACCCACACACAACATTTGCTGTCTCTGTTGGAAAGCTAATGCTAGTAACTGTACAGTTTCCTTTACTTTAAAAACTATGTCTATAATGGGTAATATTTTATGTATTTGAGGTCTGAGAATATCCTGCATAGCATTTTGTCATTTATAACATGAGATTTTAACCAAATGTTTATTTTGGTTGTAGCAAATTAACTCAAAGGGGAAATATTAAAAATTATTCATAACTCAATATGATTTATTAATTATGATTAATTATGAATATGTAAATCTGTTAATCATAGCTACATTAATCTTAATATTACAATCAATTAACCTGTTGTCCAGGGAACACTTAGTGTTGATTGTTTAATAATTCTAAGAAATGTTCATTTCCAGGTTATGGAAAAATAACATTCTTATTGTACCGTGCTACTTAGAGCATAGATTCAGGATCTAAATCACTTAAGAGGCAATTCATTAGCAGACGGAGTCAGAATCAAACATGTATTGTGCACAATCTTTATTAACTAACTCACAAACACATAACTAAACTAACAAACACATAACATACAACAAAGGTCACACACATACGTATTGTTGTTACAACAGAGACACCGGAAGCAGAGATAAAAGCAGTTGGGTTGTTTATTGAGACAATCAGCAGAGCAACAGGTAAGTGAATGGTGATAATGGAGGTCTTGGAGATGAATGAGAGGTAATACTGTCCTTTGTTTTGTGCTGCAGGTGATGGTGGAAGGAGACGCTGGAGATGGCAGACTGGAACACTCACACACACAGGCAGGTAGGAACACGAGGAGTACTGGAGACGATGGAGACGAAGGAGATGATGAAGACAGGTAAGTATCACTTTGAGAGTCCTTGAGGTAAGTATACAACAGGTTGTATCACGAACGAGACCGGACAATGTGTGTGTGTGAGTGTGGGGTTCTTGTAGTGTGGCTGATGACTGTGGTGATGAGCTTCAGGTGGCGGTGATTAGAATTCCGGTGATTGAGTGCGTGGGTAAGGGAGTGAGGTGGAACCTGACGTGTCTGTGACAATTGTAGGTAAGAATGAGTAATGATAGAGTTGAACCGGAGGAGGTACTGTAACTAGAGCTATAGGAAAAAGTCAAAGACAATCTGGAAAGAAATCATCAGTTTCTTTTAGCAATAGCAAAGGTGAGTCTTACAAATCAATACTAAATCGCTGTTTAGTGTTAAAATGTACGATACTTGCAAGATACCATTAGGCTGAGGAGCGTCAGATCTGCCATCTGAGGAGAGATCTTGAGGATTCAGTCCGAAGTTGTTGCCAGTCTTTTCCATGTTGGATGATGAGCACATGGCTGGTTTGTAGGTCGAGGCCAGCAGGCCTAGGCCTACAAGGCCTTTGCCTGAAAAGGCCTTGCAGCAAGGAGATGTCTGTTGCCAGTGGTCCCAGGTGCAAGGAAAAAGAGAAGGAGTGGCATTGTTCTCTAGCTTTTAACTTTGGTCAAAGCCCAACCTCTTAAGGTTGATGCAGCCAATGAAGGTGTTGTATTTCCGGGCGACAACACACCTCCTGTCAGGGCTTTTACGACCAAGAAAGATTAACAAGCTGAGTTCCTGAATAAGAACTATTAAAGATTCTTGTAATACTGATGTGTTGCACAGGTATGGACATAACATAAATTACCAAATAGGAATTGAAAGTTGGAGTCCGTAGATACCAAACATGTTACCCATGTGATCTCAGTTAACTATACATTACAGCTCTGGAATATTAATACCAAACTAGTTCAAAAGAGAAAATGAATACATTGAATAAAGCCCATGAAAGAAAAGTCATGAGATGGGAAACTTGGATACATGTTTATACATTTCCCAAGTGGTTATATAGAGAATACATAGGATTAAAGGAGTTTATTTGTCCTTCTCAGAAAGAATGAGTCACTAGTCTCTGCAAAATTCTTCCTGATCGTAAAAGGTCCAAGTATCTGTAACAGGACACCTAGTTCTGCCTGTAGTTTAGCTAGTTTGGGATGCTAGTTGCAGTTTTAGGGGGATGGGTTCACAGAGCTTTGACAGAGTGAGTTTATGGGTAATTCCTTAAATATAATGAAAGATTTTCTGTGCCTGATTGGTCCAGACGCTACATGGTAAAATGTTACAACAATGTTATTTTTTTGCATTGTAGGGAACACACACCCTAGGAAGTAAAATTAGTTCAAATGAAATATTTATATGGAATTATAAAGAGTTGTTTAGATTACGACCGAGCAACCGAGTCGTCCAGCGTTCATTTGCTTGAGCCGTAATAAGCTCTTGTCACGGATATGAATATCCAACAATCATGAAAACACTGATTAAAGCCCGGTAACTTTAGATCACAGTTTAAAACATTAAATTTTGGAAGCACATAATACAAGACACTTTCTTTTAAAAATCTACATAAGATTTTATTATAATACAAACTAATCTAACACAAACTAACACATATACACTGACACACACACATTCATTCAATCTAGTGCAGTAAGAAAGGAAATGAGAGAGAAAGAGTTTTAAGAGAGATATGATATGATGAATTCCTAGCAAAATTATGCTCTTCAGAAGATCTGACCTGAACGAACCATAAATCAGTAATTTAAATGCACCAGTTCAGTTTTAATCTGGAGGTACTTGCTTTAGTCGACTTTAAATGTGAATTTCCCTCGTTGATGTGTAGAGAAGGGTTTTCCAAGTCGATGATTTGTCGCAGGGTCTTCAAGGTCCGGGTGGTGTTCGGTAGAACCCAATCACGTTTGAGCTTGCTGAAAAATTGAAGGGAAGTCTCTTTGTCGCTGGAGTTAAAGTTGAAGCGGCAAAAGTCATTGGTCGAACTTTGCGGCCAAAACTTAGAACACAAGACTTTCAGCGGAAAAGAAAAATTAAGTTAAAGAAAAGTGAGTGAAGGTTAAATGGCTTGAATGAGCGGCTTGTCTGTTCTTCTTGTTACTCCATTGTTCTTGGTACTTTTTTTTACTTCTCTTGCAGTTTGGCTATTTACACTTAGTTGTTTGTCACACCTCAGAGAAGTTTTGGCCAATCAGATATTGTCCTGTTTCAAAAGGGCTTTTCTCTGCCCCCAATAAAACATAGGTGTTACATCCGTCTGTCTCTGCTTTAGCAGAGTGCCATTTTAACATCATTTCTATTAACTGGAATATGATACATTTTAAACAGATTTCATTCAAGCCATGATTTAAGAAAGATGAAAAGAAATAGATCAAGTCCAAATAAGGCATACTTTCAGTCATTCAGTCAAGAGTTAACACATTTACATGAATTGTGAGTGTTCTAAAGCATAACTTTTTATATATATGTTTGATAAGGCCATTAAAATTGTTGGAACAATTTTGATGCAGTTTTATTTGTAGAACAGTCTCTTTGGCTTTCCTGTGAAGTAAGGAAACAAAAGGGGTCTGCATCGTCTCTCTGTTTCTTTGCTCTGGTGATCAAAGGATCTATCTTCTTTGGGTGACCCTTTGGTATGTCACTTCTCCTGCTATCAGGAAGCATAGGGTGTCGTAAAAGCCATCAGCATTGGTTCTCTCTGTAGACGAGCCGGAGACGGAACCTTGATTCTGAATTAGAATTATGTTTTGAAAGAATCATCTGAAAGATTCATTTGTCTGGTTCGTCCACAGTTCCTACAGGATGAAAAATGAGTTTTGGACATTTATTTTTTATTACCCTGTAAGTAACTAGAAATGAGAATGTAAAGCAAATAACTTAAAAAAAATAAAAATAAGCGCGCAGCATGCCCCTGCACAATGTTCTCACCTCCCCCCCCTTTTTTTTAAATACTTCATTCAACAATATCTAGTGATGGACAATCAAAACACTGCTTCATGAAGCTTTACGAATTTTTTGTTTTGAATCAGTGGTTCGGAACGTGCATCAAATTGCCAAAGTCACGCCCCCCAGTGGTGAACCAATGAAATTTCAAAATGTTTCAAAACACTTATGATTTAACCAAGCCTTGTTTACTGAAATCATGTGACTTTGGCAGTCTGAAACACGATCTGAACCATTGATTTAAAACAAAAGATTTGTACAGCTTTGAAGCTTCATAAAGGTAGTGTTTTGAAATCACTGTAGGTATCAAGGACGAACCAGACAAATTAATCTTTCAGATGATTTTTTCAAACATAACTCCAGACTCCCAAATCAACACATAGGGCCCAAACTCAGACAAACTAATTCGCGTTTCATTTGAGTCTACCAACAACCCCCTGTTAAGGACTCTATTGCCATGCATGTTTTCCAGCTAAGGAGGGGTGTCAAACTTAAGCCATTTGTAGAATCCAAATGGTTGGAAAGACAATGCAACTGGAGCCACAAGAAGATAATGCAAGAGTCTTTGATCTCCACCGCAGGCCCGAGTGACCTGTGAGTGACACAGTTGAAATCCACAGGAATCCACACAGAGGCTGTTTTTACAAATTATGAATTATTCCAAAACAATTCTAAACGGACTTGTTATCAAACATAGAGCAACTTCATAAATTCTATATCATGTCTACACATTCTACATGTGACCAGTATGCTTAAAACACACACAATTCATGTAATTGTTATAACTAGTCTATTGAACAGTAAATTGAAGCCTCATCTGGTATGAATGTAAATCTCTATTTTCAATTCAAAGCTTGGCTTGGTGTAAAATGCATCATTCTTTTATAGGAATCATGTACAAACTGTATTCTCTGCCGAGAGTGGGAATTTAAGAGATCAGGAGACCCTTTCTTTTTTTTTCACATTTCCTTCCTTTCCCCTCTTGTTCTAAGTGAAGTTTTGCCACATAGTTTAATCAAAACTAGTCTTTTGATGCCTCAACTTTAAACTTCAGCCTCGAAGGAGACTCCATTCGTTTGCCAGCACATGGAACGTAATTGGCTTTTCCCCCACATCAATTCGAACCTGCAACAAAACGATTAATTCACTCGGTCGTAAACTAAGTGACTCTCTTTAAAATTCCCTTTAAATTAATTATTTAATTTAAGCTGATTGTCTTACATCACCCATCACTAGATGCTGAATAAAGTCATTATTTTGTTGTTGTTTTTTGGTGCACAAAATGTATTCTCGTTTCTTCATAATATTAAGGTCTGCAACTGTAAACATATTTTTCTGAAAGCTGTCGTCTCTAACAAAATCATGTCCGGTGCTTTGGCTTTGGATGCCCTTTGCCTTCACAGTAACCTGCAATGGAAGGCAAGAGAAAAAATAAATAAATACAAGCCTTATTATTTTTATTTATTTTATTATCGTATTGAACCGAACCGTGAATTTTGTGAACCGTTACGCCCCTACTATCTATATCTCTCTTACCTATCTGTCTACCCCTCTGAAGCAATGGTTGAAGCAATTTGAATGCTGAGAAACTTTACTCCAATCTAATGTAAGGTTCAGACTACACAATTTTAGCCAGATTTTGAAAATTTTGAAGCTTTTAAGCACAATTGTGTGTGTGTGTATATATATATATATATATATATATATACAATTGTGCTTAAAAGCTTCAAAATTTTCAATATATATATATATATATATATATATATATATACACAATATATATATATATACACAAAATCAAAATTTTCAAAATATATGTATACACAATTGTGCTTAAAAGCTTCAAAATTTTCTAAATATATATAGGAACATTGATGAAGTCTCTCTCAATGGGCCTGTTACTGCTAACCTAGTAAAACTTACACAGTAGAATTTCCCGGACAGGTCGTGACTTGATGCCAGTCTTCTGTCCTCTCCCACACCATAAGACCTGATCTGAACGAACCATCAATCATTAATTTAACCCTTCTAACACTTAGGCAGGTTATTAGACTTCACTGCACCAGCTAGAATCTGGAGGTGTACTTCCGTTTGTTATTTGTGTCTTTAGGGATTCCCTTTGTCGGCGTCTTTGGCTTGGAGAAGGAGTTTTTCTGTTGATTTGCTGAAGGTCTTTTCATGTCTGGATTGATATTGTGGGAAGTCAATCACATTCTGGTGTGCTGGCAGAGAAGTGAAGTCTCCCTCATGGCCGAAGTTTGAAGTTTTGAGGCGGCAAAGACTGTAGAGTAATTGATTAAACTTTGAAGCAAAAATAACTTTGTTTTTTTTCTTTTCCCTTGAGAGTCACGTGTTCTAAGTAAATTGATCCAAATAAGTAAACTGAAAATTTTCAAAAGCATCATTAAGCCCATTCTTCTGTATGGCTGTGAAATCTGGGGCCCCAAACTTAAATTAAATTATGAATCATGGGATAAAAACCCCACTGACATTTTCCACCAAGTTCTGCAAAAACATCCTGGGTCTTCACAGAAATGCCCCTAGTCTGAGTTGCCAGGCAGAACTGGGCAGATTCCCTCTCCTATCTGAAATCCAGAAGAGAGCAGCGAAGTTCTGGCTCCATCTGTCAAACTCACAGGCAGATGCCTACCATCACTGCGCTCTCACACACAGGGCAGGACACCCAGAGAATGGCCCCTTACACTGTTTAGTGGAAACACACCAACTAAATTCAATTAAAACTATCAAAAATGAAAGAAATAGGAAAACGAACCCAGGAAGAATACATCCATGATTGGCAGATCAAAGTAGCACAAATAAATAAATTGAAGTACTTCTACAGAATAAATCAAATGATCAAAATGAAAGACTATCGTCAGGGAAAGCTCCTGGCGAAGTATCGTTTGAGCGACCACAGCCTGTATAGAGACAGGCCGACACAAGCAGAGCTGGAGAGCCAGAGAGCTCAGACTCTGTTCACACTGCACTGATGGAGTCGTAGAAGATAAACTACACTTCCTCACACAGTGCAGCAATAACATTAGAGAAACTTATTTCACCCAGATTACTCAAATGTTACCCAAATTCCAGAAAGCAAGCCACATATACAAACATTGGACGATTGTTTAAAAACTGCCGATGATCAGGGCTGATTATAATCTGTCAATCAAAAGGGTGCGAAAAAACGTGCTCAGACTGCAACTCATACATACTGCTGTGTGTGAAGAAAATCTCTCGTCTAGGCATCTCTATTTTGAACAACTTGAAGGTGAGTAAATGATGAAAGAATTTTCATTTTTTGGGTGAAGTAACCATTAACATTACTGGACAAACAAAATCAAGGAACATGTATATAGCTTTCATGCCGTTAACACTTCTGATCAAACTAGGGAACATCATTGAGCATCAAAACACACAAAGGGCACTCATTGCTTTGTGTAAAACATCTATACTATGTGTTTCAGGACATCAGGTATCTGTAAGAAGAGAGAAGAACTGAGATTGATTACACAATTAATTTTAAAAATGTGGTACAATTATAATTCATTCTCTAATATATAAAGGAAAGCATGTCACTTCTTTTAAAATAAAACTGTTAGTTTTGGGAGCAATAGCAATGGTAACAAAGGATCTGATTTATTTTATAATGGGTCAAAGTTGCAATTGGGCAGCCGTCTATGGAGGGACAGAATGCTGTTAGATTTCATCATTAAGACCTTCATTTGTGTTCTAAAGATGAACGAAAGTCTTACGGGTTTGGATTGACATGAAGGTGAGTAATTAATTACAGAATTTTCATTTGGGTTGAACAAACCCTTGAAGTAATTAATTGACTGACCAACCTGTGAAATGGGTTGCATGATGTTTTTTATCGTTATGACAGTGACTCCACCCTTACTCTGAAACATTTGTATTCAAACTGTCCGAATACTGGTCAAGCATAGCAAGGAAACTTAAACTCCAGTGGGACAGTGGTGATGCGCATGAACTCAGTATTTATCTGTTAAAAGGAAAAAAGGCAAATTAAATCAAATTGGGTATTCAATAGGGGTTGACGAGACAGATCAAGAGATGAGATGCAAGATTGAGTTCATGAGAACGAGATGAGATTTTTACACAGTATTTTTAAGAAATCCTCAATGACGAAATATGACTTGAGAAATAGTCTGCATTTGAAATGTTTTAACTAATCATCTTTTAATGATTGCCATTCCAGTTCTACTTTGAGTATGAATTATCAGCAGTTGAGTTTATGCTTGCTTCTGAACACCCAACACTTCTGAGCTTAGTACGAAAGTTTAACATCTTATACTTGAGGCTTATTTTCCACCCATAGCAACCATTGTAGGAGCCTTGTTCTCGCATAAGGGTGTTTAATAATTAATGCTTCTGCCACTGCAGGTCTAGATCAGTTGATCAGACTGAGACGAGTTCCGTTTTCATGGTATACAGCATTAGCTTGCTGTAGAATTATTTCAGAGTCATAGGAGAAGCATAGAATTGGGAATACAAGTGGCCATGGAGTAGATCTTGATGTGGATTGCACTGACCCATCAGGAGAAGAAAGAAGAACTGTGTCGTCAGTTTCAAATGAAGAGACAGATGCAGAATCATCTGCCTGGCACAGCATTAAGTGAGTAGGATTTGATGCTGTGGTCTGGATCAAGTATTGTTTTTTTTGCTGGTGGTCTGGCTATTCCATGAATGGAGTTTCCAATTCATACTGCAGCCGGAGGGCGCTAAAGAAACAAAAACTCATCTAAAATTCATCTATAGAAGAAAAGAAAACAGGAACTAACTGCATGTCTTCTAGAGCTCCCTAACCATGACTTTTACATCCAGATAAACACTTTTCAAGACAATAAATACACGATTGAGACGATGAATGCATGTATTGACTGAATTTGTGTCTGAATAGCGCTATATATTGCCTCTGAATTTGCGTCTGAATAGCGCTGGCTCCGTGGGTGTGGCCGCATTAGCGGATAATGAGCTGAATCACGGACTTCTGACATGGCTCTCTTTTCATACAGATTACATAAACACAGAAGGTTTGTTTTCGATTTGATTTACATGATTTAAAACCTGACATCTTAACGTTTTTTTAGACATAAGTGTAATTTTTCTGTGATTAGTATTCACTAAGTTACAGTTCATTTTCTGAGAACTATCAGATTGGACTTCGTTCAGAGGGAGAGGAGAAATCACGCATCATGTTAGTTTTCTTTATTTTACAAAAAGCACAACATTTTGTTTTTACTCTGAGTGTATACAAATAAAAGAAGATATTCTATAGTTTCAATTGATATATTACTTATGTCTCTATGACAAAAAATGACGGAGTATTTTAAGTCTGTTTTGCTGCAATGTGAAAAAAAACCTGCAAAACGCGCCGGCGCGTTTTCAGACCTCAGAGAGTTAACTCAGACATGGCCCCCATGTTCAAAACCACAACAGGAAAACCTTTGTTCATTCAGTCAGACACAGGAGAATTTGCAGGCACGTTACTAGTTGTAAGCGTTGCAAGTCCTCCTGTGATACAAGTTAGATCAGCATGAAAATTATTCAAAGCAAAATAATTTTTAATCAACGAAATCAATTTCACATTAATTCTCTGTTGTTGTCTAAGCAACCTAATTATTTCCTTGGCTGTAGGGTTGATAGGATGTGTAGGATGTAGGATCTCTCAAATTCCTTGAAACAATGAATACACACCAAAAGGACATTTCAAAGCATTTGTCAGTTTACTTGCGGGAGTGTGATGCAAAACGACAGTCTCTGTTTCTGAGATTCTGTACCGGATCAGATTTGTTCATAGGCAAATTTATAAGGGTTGATTTCACAGACCTTAAAGGGTTTGAGAGAAGACCAGTTGCACATACCTGTGGATGCTTCCTGATGCTTTCAGTGCACTATGACAATTAACCAGATTTCAGATTAGAAATGAATAAAGTCCTAGAAAGCAATGTCTGGGTCATGGACATAATTTAGTGACGGAAATGATTTATGACCAGCACTCATGGTACCCGTTTTTCATGGCCTGAACATGGTAACATTTACATACACTTACATTTATCATACACATGCATGCTTAAAGTAAAAAGCACTTTAATTTGTTCACTTAATGCTGGGTATGTTTTTCTTGTTACAACTTAAATTACATTGCTTGTTATAATGTGTTAATAGGACCATCCTCATACATTTAATATAATGTACTATTTTCCCCTTTCCATTTTAACGGACATTTTTTATGCATAAAACATTCACTTTAATTTGTTCTGGTTATGTTGGACATCCACTTTATGTATTTCATTTTTTAATTTTTATGTATTTATTTATTTGGGGGAGTATGGTTAGACTTTTAATTGTGAAATATCCCCATTGTTTTGGTGCAACCTACATTAAACCATACAAATTGTTCATGTTGCCTGTAGTCAAATGGCTTTGAACTGTTCTTAAATTACCTTTGTGCATTTTGCATCATTGTGAACCTGTTGTGCATGCTATAGGTTAAACGGTTTTGAAATGTTTGTCTTGGGGAAGAGTTCTCTCTCTCTTCTAGGTAAGCACATGACTGGGGCAGGTCGGGGGCAGGTCGAGGCCACCTGGCGACCAGGAGCTACAGAGAATCAGTCAGGAGCAAGAGAGAGGGAAAGAACTGGGTGGGGGCTTTTAAGGTCTGGAAGAAGTTGCACCTCTTAGGGTTGACTTGACCAATGAGAAAGGTAGAATTTCCAGGTGGGAAATTCCTCTGTGGATTTTTTTAAGGCTCATTGTGTCTGTAGCAGGGTGTTTGTCTATGTATTTGGCTGGGTTAGTGAAGAACAAACTATTAAAGATTCTTGTCATTCTAATATGTTGCATAGATATCAACATCATATACACAAGCATTTAAATCTTCAAAATACAAACTCATAAACCCCAAACCTGATATAGGTTTTAAGGGCTATGGGTTTTTCTTAAAGCCTCTGCTTTTCCAGATGGCTGGGAGGGCAGTAAACCACCTTATCAGTTGGTATCCATGGTTACTGAGGCCCTTGCCCAAGTTGGTCCTTTTAAAGATTATTTGTTAAATACGACAAATAATTGTGTCTGATTTATCTGTCGTTACAGTTGACATCATTTTTAGTCTTTAGTTCACCACACACAAAGTACCACCTCAGTCAGCACTTAAAAATTAGTCTTAGACTTTACTGAAATTTGTTTTCATCTTCTTTATAAAAGTCTCTTACTCTTAGAAAAGTCCTACTTTTTACTAAGAATTCTCTGACACAGTCAAAGCTTAAGACTGTTCTTAAGAGGCACAGGTCTTTTTGATATGGGATGCTTTTCTCACACTGAAGACATGGGAACTCTCTGGTGTGAGTTATTACATGATTCTCATAGTTTTCCTGTCTGTGAAACTATTTCCTGGTAGTGTCAAGTATTTGAGTAAATGTAATTAGTTACTGTACTTAAGTATCTTCTTGGCTACTTTGTATCAAAGATATTAGCAACTTTTACTCTCTACTTGTCTACATTTTTGAACAAGTAATTGTACTTTTTACTCAAATACATTTTCTGCAGCAGTTCCTGCTATAAAGATGGCATTGAAGGTATATTATCTTGTATGTTTGCCTTTACCCACCCAAACTTGTCAACAAGGCTACTTTACATGAATGCGAGTACATTAGCAGGTAGTTGTGAATCAAAGGTGATTGATTTAAGAGATAAGGCAGATAAGGTATCTGAACTTTAATTCAAGAATTGTTTTCAGGTACTCTTTACAGCTTTGCTATTTCCACAGTGACGACTTCTAAAAGAGTTCTCTTTCGAGTGAATCCTCGTGTGGCTCTTAAGGTTAAATTTAAATCTGAAACTCTTACCACACTTATCACAAATGAATGGCTTCTCTTCAGTATGAATTTTCATGTGGTTATAAAGGGTTATTTTATGCCTGAAACTCTTTCTACACTGATCACATATAAAAGGCTTCTCTCCAGTGTGAATATTCATGTGTTCCCTAAGGCTTAGTTCCCGTGCGAAGCTTTTCTCCAGTGTGAGTTCTCATGTGGGCTCTAAGGTTTACTTTTACAGTGAAACTCTTTCCACATTGTCGGCAGGTATATGGCTTTTCTCCAGTGTGAATTCTCATGTGGGTTTCAAGTTTATATTTTCGATTGAAACTCTTTCCACACTGTTGGCAGGAGAATGGGCTCTCTCCAGTGTGAATTCTCATGTGGACTGTAAGACTTCCTTTTAGATTGAAACTCTTTCCACACTCTTGACAGGTGTAATGCTTTTTTTCAGTGTGAATTCTCATGTGGATTTCAAGTTTTCCTTTTTCTTTGTAACTCGTTCCACACTGTTGGCAGGTGTAAGGCTTTTCTCCAGCGTGCATTCTCATGTGGGCTGTAAGACTTCCTTTTCTACTGAAACTCTGTCCACACTGTTGACAGGTGTAAGGCTTTTCTCCAGTGTGAATTCTCATATGGATTCCAAGTTTTCCTTTTTCTTTGTAACTCTTTCCACACTGTTGGCAGGCGAATGGGCTCTCTCCAGTGTGAATTCTCATGTGGACTATAAGGCTTCCTTTTACAGAGAAACTCTTTCCACACTGTTGGCAGGTGTGAGGCTTTTCTCCAGTGTGAATTCTCATGTGGACTTTAAGGTTTCCTTTTTGACTGAAACTCTGTCCACACTGTTGGCAAGTGAAAGGTTTCTCTAAAGTGTGAACTCTCATGTGGTCTTTAAGGTGTCCTTTTTGACTGAAACTCTGTCCACATTGTTGGCAGGTGAAAGGTTTCTCTAAAGTGTGAATTCTCATGTGGACTATAAGGTATGCTTTTTGACTGAAACTCTTTCCACATTGTTGACAGGTGTAAGGCTTTTCTCCAGTATGTATCCTCATGTGGACTTTAAGGTAGTCTTCACGTGTGAAACTCTTTCCACACTGTTGGCAAGTGAAGGGGCTCTCTCTAGTGTGAACTCTCAAGTGGACTTGAAGGTTTCTATGTTGATCAAAACTCTTTCCACACTGTTGGCAGGTGAAATAACTTTTACTTTTTGTCTTTTGAGCTCTTTTACATAAAGAAGAAGCCTGTGTTGCCTGTGTTGATCTTTTCCCAGTCAAGAAATCATTATGTTTATCATAATGTTTTTTCTCTTCTTCCCTTTCATTATGTTCATGACTCGCCTCTTTCAGTGCCATTAGGTCTAGGGCAAAACAGACATAAAACAATTTAGACATTTAAATCTTCAAAACCAACAACATGTATGATCTATACCAGGGGTGTCTAACCCTGCTCCTGGAGAGCTACAATCCTACAAATTTGAGCTCCAACCCCAATCAAGCACTCCTGAACCAGATAATCAGGGTGTTCAGGGTTGCTTGATAATTACAGACAGGAGTGTAGGAGCAGGGTTGAAACTGAAGTCTGCAGGACGGAAGCTCTCCAGGAGCAGGGTTGGACACCCCTGATCTATACCCCCTATGGATCAGGGATGGGCAGCTTTGGTCCTGGAGGACCACCGTCTTGCAGAGACTTGGGGTTAAATTTTGAGGTTGGCTTAAATTTTGCATGTGTGTTTGATTGGGGATGGAGCTAAGCTCTTCAGAATAGAGTCCCTCCAGGACCTGAGTTGGCCATCCCGTCTAAAGATCTTATACTCAATACACCAGTGGTTTTCAAACCTGGTCCAAAGGGACCCATGACTGTACATTCTGTATCTCTACTGTATTTTTCACATCTGGTTAAGATCATGAGTTTGTTAAAAGATTGTTAAAACTGATGGAGAAATTTGCAGCTTTAATCACAAACTACTATTCCTGTTCATCAATAAGGCGACAACCGGACCCATTATAAACCTAAATATAGTTTAATTAATTGAAAATGTACTGTTCTATTAGTTATAGAAGATATTTGTTGTTGTAATTATGACAGACAAGCACACACATACAGGTGCTGGTCATATAATTAGAATATCATCAAAAAATTCAATTGTAAATTATTTTTAAAAATGACATTTTCATATATTCTACATTCCCTACATGTATAGTAAAACATTTAAAAAGTTTTTTTTTTTTTTTTTTTTAATTTTGATGATTAAAGCGTACAGCTCATGAAAGTCCAAAATCCAGTATCTCAAAATATTAGAATATTTCCTAAGATCAATCAAAAAATGGATTTGCAAAACAGAAAAGTTCAAGTTCTTTAAAGTATATTCATTTGTGCACTCAATACTTGGTCGGCAGCACATATTACCACAAATGACTTGCTTCTAGCACAAATTACAGCATCAGTGAAGTGTGGCATGGAAGTGATCAGCCTGTGGCACTCCTGAGGCACTACTGAGCCTTCAGATCATCTGTATATTGTTGGATCGACTGTTTCTCATCTCCCTCTTGAAAATATCCCATGGATTCAGGTCAGGCATGTTGGCTGGCCAATAAAACACAGTAATATCATGGTCAGCAAACCACTTGGAAGTGGTTTTTACACTGTGGGCAGGTGCTAAAGTCCTGCTGGAAAAGGAAATCAACATCTCCATAAAGCTTGTCAGCAGCTGGAAGAATAAAGTGCTCCAAAATCTCTTGGAAGATGGCTGCATTGACTTTACACTTGATAAAACACAATGGACCAACACCAGCAGACGTCACGGCCCCCCCAAATCATTACTGACTTCAGAAACTTCACGCTAGACTTCAAGCAGCTTGGATTCTGTGCTTCTCCAGTCTTCCTTCAGACTCTGGGACCATGATTTCAACATGAAACGCAAAATTTACTTTTATCTGAAAAGAGGACTTTCGACCACTGTTCACTGTCCATTTCTTTTTCTCCTTAGCCCAGGTAAGATGCTTCTGACATTGTTTCTGTTTCAGAAGTGGCTTGGTAGTCCTTTTCCTGAAGATGTCTGAGTGTGGTGACTCTTGATGCGCTGACTCCAGCTTCATTCTACTCATTGTGAAGCTCTCCCAAGTGTTTGAATCGGCTTTACTTGACAGCATTCTCAAGCTTGCGGTCATCCCTGTTGCTTGTGCACCTTTGCTTACCCAATTTCTTCCTTCCAGTCAACTTTGCATTTAATATGCTTTGATACATCACTCTGTAAACAGCCACCGCATTTAGTAATGACCTTCTGTGACTTACTCTCTTTGTGGAGGGTGTCAATGATTGTCTCCTGGACCATTGGCAAGTCAGCAGTCTTCCCCATAAGTGTGGTTTCAAAGAAAAAAAGATACCCGGAATTTATACTGTAGGGATGGTCATTTAATGAAACTCAAATGCAAATATTCTAATATTTTGACATACTGGATTTTGGACTTTCATTAGCTGTACGCTCTAATCAAAAAAAAAAAACAAAACAAAAAAAACTTTTGAAATGTTTTACTTTACATGTAGGGAATCTAGAATATATGAAAGTTTCATTTTTTAAAATAATTTACAAAAAAAAAAAAAAAAAAAATTAACTTGCATGATATTCTAATTATATGACCAGCACCTGTAAGTAGTAACCATTCTGTACTCAGGGTTAGCAATCTCACTACATCCGTACTGAGCCTAATCCTAATCCAGGGGTAGGCAAATTCGGTCCTAGAGAGCCGCTGTCCTGCAGAGTTTAGCTCCAACATTAAACACACCTGAACAAGCTAATCAAGCTCTTCAGGATTACTAAGGCTATAGGCTGCTGAAGGTTTTTTTTCAGGGTTGGAGCTAAACTCTGCAGGACAGCGGCTCTCTAGGACCGAACTTGCCTACCCCTGGATTCATTCCAACCATGCCTCTTCAAGCGGTCCAGGGAACAGTACTGAGCAATCACACAAATCAGACATAGGGGGTCAAAAGTGCACGGCCAGTTTTCGATCACCTAGTGCAAGTACACCCTTAATTTCTTATTTTAAGACACGTTTTGAGATTTTCTGTCATTTATGACATCACGCTTTAGTAGGCTGTAGTATTTTTCTTGACATATTTCATGTTTAGCTATTCATACAAAATCTTCATCACTGGTTGGCAACTTTAAAAAAATAATAATAATAATGCTTATGAGATGTGGCATCCTAGTTTTCCTGATCTGCTGTGTACTTTGTGATCAACAAAAACAGAAAAATGAATACTTTTGACGGCATTGATGAACCTGTGGTGGTTTCTGCGGTGGGGAAGAAACACAAGACATTGAAATGTAATCATTTACGTGAGGAGATTAAGAAGATGCGGCACTCGAGTCAGGAGGAACAACAATGCCGGCTGTCGCGGTCCACAAAACTGAATCATGAACAGTTTTTAAAAGCCATTTTTAATACCAATGTTCTCAGCAAATGTGTTTATTTTAACTGTGCGGTGACACCAGATACTCTTTAATCTGTAATGACAAATAAATAATCATTTGAATTCATTTTGGGAGCGACGACTGAATGTATTTTTAGTAAAATGCCGTCTCGGTTACGTATGTAACCCTCGTTCCCTGAAGGAGGGAAGGGAGACGTACGTCAGTAGTGACCGACGAATTGGGATATCGCCGAGAGAGTCCACCAAATACCCACTAAGTAAACTAGACTACACTGGGGAAGCGAACCCGTGAGGGACGCTGCGGAGGCCACTACCTACCCAACGGGGGAGGAATTCACGTGGAGAATACACATATGGACTAGTCCGAAGGGTAGTACGCATATGGAATCCCTGGGATGGCTCCACCTGGGTAGGGGGAGACACATCTGACAGGTGACAGCAGAGCAGGCTCTGCTAAGGGAAAGACACGGACTCGCCCGTAGGGAGTTTTAAACCGTGGATGATTACACATGGGACCGCTCACGTAGAGGAGTCACGACATATGGACCCCAGCCAACAGACAGCGTCAGCGACGGATGTAGGCCTGGCATCAGACACTCCGCAATGTCCGAGCCGAAGGGGGAGGCGGAGGAACTCGACAAGGTTCGCCAAGCGGGGAACACGACTGGAGCAAAAATATGCACGCATCCGGCCCAGGGGGCGGGAATGGCATTGCAAGCCGACACTTAGAGTGGGTTCAACGCGTCTACTGGCTAGTGGAAGCGAGTACACGGGAAGATACCGGCTCTACACGTAAGCTATAGAACCTAGCGAACGTGTTGGGTGTCGCCCAGTCCGCAGCTCTACAGATATCTGTCAGCGAGGCGCCGTGAGCCAACGCCCAGGAAGAGGCCACCCCTCTGGTGGAGTGGGCCCTTAACCCAAGCGGGCAAGGCACGCCTTGGGATTCATACGCCAAGGCGATGGCATCCACTATCCAGTGAGCCATCCTCTGCTTGGAGACAGCCTTTCCCTTCTGCTGGCCTCCGTAACAGACGAAGAGCTGGTCTGAGGTCCTAAAGCTTCGCGTTCTGTCTACGTACACACGCAGAGCGCAGACGGGACAGAGCAAAGCTAGGGCTGGGTCTGCCTCCTCCGAAGGCAGCGCTTGCAGGTTCACTATCTGATCCCTGAAGGGAGTGGTAGGAACCTTGGGCACATATCCGGGCCGGGGTCTCAGTATGACGTGAGTCACCGGGCCCAAACTCTAGGCACGATTCGTCGACCGAAAATGCGTGCAGATCCCCTACCCTCTTCAGAGAAGCCAATCCAACCAGGAGGATGGTCTTGAGAGACAGTGCTTTTAACTCGACTGATTGCAAAGGTTCGAAGGCCTGACCCCGGAGAGATGTAAGAACCAGGGTCAGGTCCCAAGAGGGTATGGAGGAAGGGCGAGGAGGATTTAGTCTCCTCGCCCCCCTCAGGAACCTGACGATCAGATCGTGTTTCCCCAGGGACTTACCCTCAACCGCGTGGTGATGTGCAGCGATAGCGGCAACATACACCTTCAGGGTGGAGGGAGACAGCCTTCGCTCCAACCCTTCTTGCAGGAAGGAAAGCACGGATCTGACTGAACATAATCGGGGGTCCTCTCGGCGAGAGGCGCACCATTCGACGAACAGGTTCCACTTCAGCGCATAGAGGCTCCTAGTGGAAGGAGCTCTAGCGGATGATGGCGTCTACGACCGCTTGCGGGAGATCACTCAGAACCTCCGCATCCCGTCCAGGGACCACACGTGGAGGTTCCACAGATCGGGACGCGGGTGCCATAGGGTGCCCCGTCTCTGAGTCAGGAGGTCCTTCCTCAGAGGAATCGGCCAGGGAGGGGCTGTCGCGAGATCCTCTGCCCGGGGGAGAGTTTGCTCTTGTCCCAGTTGACCCGAAGCCCCAACCGGCTGAGGTGAGCTAAAACCATATCCCTGTGTTCGCACAACTGAGCTCGCGAGCTGGCCAGGATCAACCAGTCGTCGAGGTAGTTGAGAATACGAACGCCTTGTTCCTTAAGGGGAACAATGGCCGCCTCCGCAACCTTCGTGAAGACGCGGGGCGACAGGGCCAGCCCGAAGGGTAGGACTTTGTACTGATATGCTCGACCCTCGAATGCAAACCGTAGGAAGGGTCTGTGGCGAGGCAGAATCGAAACATGAAGGTACGCGTCCTTCAGGTCGATCGCTGCAAACCAATCCTGGGGACGGATGCATTCGAAAGTGCGTTTCTGCGTGAGCATCTTGAACGGCAACTTGTGAAGGTACCGGTTCAAAACGCGCAGATCCAGGATTGGCCGTAGCCCACCGCCCTTCTTTGGTACAATGAAGTAGGGGCTGTAGAACCCCGACTTCATCTCGCCTGGAGGGACCGGCTCGATTGCATCCTTCGCCAGGAGGACAGCAATCTCCGCCCGGAGAACAGGTGCGTTGTCCAATGACACCTGAGTGTAGTGGACACCCCTGAAAACCAGGGGACGCCGAGCGAACTGAATCGCATAGCCGAGTCTGATGGTGCGAATGAGCCAGCTGGACGGGCTGGGGAGCGCCTTCCACGCTTCCAGACACCGAGTCAGCGGGACTAAAGGCACCACAGATGCACCGGGGGTGGGGCAGCGAGGCAGAGTACGGGGACCCGACTCGGACGGCATGGGAGCGGCCCGGAGTGTGGTCGGACTCTGCGAGGCAGCAGTGCGTATGGGAGACGGCGCACGGGGCGCGGTCTGCATCATCACACTGCCACCTGCTGGCGAAGTAAGAGGGCTGCGAGTGGCAAGGCCTTTGTGGGGCGTCGCACACTGACAGGCACGCCCTCTTGAGACCTGGAGGTTGGGGAAACTGCTCTTTTTGTGAAAAAGTGGGTAACGCTGGTCTCCGGAGAGCCAGCGGCGGTGGACAAACAACATTCACAATTTCCCCCCGGCCCTCCTCCGGGGGTGGAAGAGATGATGGAATTCTCTTCCGAAGAGCAGGATCCTTCCCCTCCAGGTTGCCCGTCTCAGGATCGTGACTTCCTCGACCGCTTACCACCTGGCTTGGCTGAGACGGGCTGGGCACCGCGACCGGCACTCTGCTGTTTGGCGGGTGTAGGCTGCTGCTTCTCCGACTTAGCAGAGGCGGAGGACGGCGCAGGCGGGCGCCCTCGCGACGAGCGGGCTGGGGCTGAGCCGCCGGCGGCAGGGTGGAGGCAGCAGAGGACCGCCGGGGCATGACATGTTTAATAGCCTCAGCCTGCTTCTGTGCGGCGGAGAACTGTTGGGCGAAGCTCTCCACCGCGTCGCCGATGGACGCAGCTGCATCGCAACGGACCGCTCGACTGGGGGAATCCGATCGTATCCCCTAGCCTCTCCACCATCCAGGGAGGTGAAGGCGGACGAGGGACCAGTTCTGGCACGAGCGCTATACGGCGTTTGCCAGAATCTAGTCACCTCATCGTGCACCTCCGGGAAGAATGGCATCGGGGCGGGGCGCTGGGGTTGACCAGCGCGACGGGCCCCGAGATACCAATCATCGAGCCGAGAGGGCCCGGTACAGGGTGGAGGATTTCACACAAGCCCGACACTCTCGGCCGCCCGGGAAAGCACAGCCATCAACTCAGGATCGGGCTCGGGCGGCGCTACCGTCCCGGAGGGGCGGCAACGGAGCCGAGTCTTCATCTCCCGAGGATTCGGGCTCACCTTCCGATGCGGAGATCGACATCTGATCCGCAGCAGGCGCACCAAAGGTAACGGCTGGACAGTCCCTAGAGGGCCCGGGGAAACCGATGGCAGCACGACGGGTTGCAGTGCTGCTGAGGCGGCAGAGGCCCGAGGAGCGGTGCTCGGCGGGGAAGCCCTGACGGTAATCCTCAGGTCACCCTGCCTACACACCGTCGAACCGTCATTCCGACCGGGGCATAGGGGAGGGGACCCCCGCTACCTGAGACTTCAGGAACGAGAGTCTAGACCTCAGCACTGTGATAGTCATGTTCCCGCAATGAGAACATGAGCCATCCACAAACGCTGCTTCAGCGTTCTGAACGCCCAAGCACGTGATGCAGCGATTGTGCCCATCAGCAGGGACCAGGGAACGACCGCACCCAGTAGCGCACAGACGAAATGACGCTTTAAATGGGACAGTGTTGCTGTGAAAACAGCAGTTTTAGAGCTCACGCTCAGGCTCCTGAAGAAAGCTCGCGACCTCGCTGCTGTGCTGTGACGCCCACAGAAAGTGCTGTACCACTTCAAAGGCTTGAAAACACTCTTTAGACAAATTCAGTCTTGAAAAGCTGAAGAGACCAACCGGTTGGCTCCGAAGCTAAAGACAGAGTGCGATTGCATCTGCTTCCTATTTATATACACCTGTCGGAGGCGGTGCGCATTATGCAAATATCGCATGCCAATTCCATTGGCTTGTTTTAGTTCACTCGAAGCTGATAGGGCTCTCTAGTGATATCCCAATTGGTCTGTCACTACGGATGTACATCGAACGTGACCGACTGAAAGGGAACTGTATATAAGATTAGCATTGATAAAGTTCAGACACTGTCATTTATGTGAATCAACTTATATTATGTGAATCAACTTATATTTCAATTATATTGATTGAAAAAAAAAAAAAACGTGTCATGGATTTATTGCATTTTGGGGGGAAAATAATCAGTTTTTATAAAAAACCTTTCAAAATGAGGATTTTAATTTTTTATGTTTTTATAACCAAAAGATGCTATGTGAAAGTTGGAAATAGAAAATGGTGGTTTTCACCTTGCCACTTTCTTGGTAAAGAAAACACCTTTTTACTCAAATTACTAGGGTTGTTCCGATTCCGATACTAGTATCGGAAATACCACCGATACCACAAAAATTTCTGGCATCGGTATCGGCGAGTATTTAAACTCACGTACCGATCCGATACCATTTTCTTAAACAATACTTAGTTGTGCCCGCTATCTTTGCTTAACGCAGCAAATCGGAAATCAATTCTTCTTCGCGGCTCAGAATGCAAACACAGGAAGTTGTGCTGTGTTGCCACAAGCAACCACTGTTTAGAGCAGCGGAGAAGTGAAAACGCGCTAGCAGTATGTCTGCTGTTTGGCAGTATTTCAGACCAGTAAAACGGCGACATGTCTCATATGCAATGCTGCAATTTCGAATGGCACAAGTATTGGCAACTTTAACACAAATAACTTAATAAAGCATTTGAAGACGCGTCACCCCGCGCAACACGATGGTTACATAAAGGCTAATGCTGCGTTCACACCAGACGCGAATGAAGCGATAAGCGCGAGTGATTTACATGTTAAGTCAATGCAAAGACGCGAATTGACTCCCTGCGGCGCGATTCGCGCGAATGACGCGGTGCGAATTGAGCGATTCGGGCGTTTGACGCGCTTAAGATGGAGAAGGATGAGGCGTGCCAGCTTCATTCAAACAAAGAGAAAAGTTTTCAAAAGACAAATAAAGATAACCGACAAAATTGTCGGGTTTATTGTTCTGGATGACCAGCTGCGGTCAGTCGTCGAAAACGTGAGATTTTTATTTAACAAAATTGTTTCTGGACTTCAAGTTTTAAAGAGATTATTTTCTTATATAGCCTAATTATATTCCTAGATTTATTTGTTGCACTGTTTTTATAGTTATATTGTAAAACTAATATACCTTTTTCAGTTTACAGTGTTAGATTTGTGGCTGCATTTGAAGTTCTTTTTCACTTAAAATAAATAAATAATATAACTGACAAATGTATGTCAGATAATAAAAATACTCTAGTTCACTGTATGTTTTTGTTCTTGTTTTATTAAGGGAAAAGTCTGAAGCACACCATAAATAATTCTATCAATTCATACAGGGCTAGTAGTATATATACAGGTCCTTCTCAAAAAATTAGCATATTGTGATAAAGTTCATTATTTTCCATAATGTAATGATAAAAATTAAACTTTCATATATTTTAGATTCATTGCACACCAACTGAAATATTTCAGGTCTTTTATCTCAAAAAATTAGCATATCATGAAAAGGTTCTCTAAACGAGCTATTAACCTAATCATCTGAATCAACTTATTAACTCTAAACACCTGCAAAAGATTCCTGAGGCTTTTAAAAACTCCCAGCCTGGTTCATTACTCGAAACCGCAATCATGGGTAAAACTGCCGACCAGAAGGCCATCATTGACACCCTCAAGCGAGAGGGTAAGACACAGAAAGAAATTTCTGAACGAATAGGCTGTTCCCAGAGTGCTGTATCAAGGCACCTCAGTGGGAACTCTGTGGGAAGGAAAAAGTGTGGCAAAAAACGCTGCACAACGAGAAGAGGTGACCGGACCCTGAGGAAGATTGTGGAGAAGGACCGATTCCAGACCTTGGGGGACCTGCGGAAGCAGTGGACTGAGTCAGACAGGTGGACAGGTGCCGCATTCCCCAGGTCAAGCCACTTTTGAACCAGAAACAGCGGCAGAAGCGCCTGACCTGGGCTACAGAGAAGCAGCACTGGACTGTTGCTCAGTGGTCCAAAGTACTTTTTTCGGATGAAAGCAAATTTTGCATGTCATTCGGAAATCAAGGTGCCAGAGTCTGGAGGAAGACTGGGGAGAAGGAAATGCCAAAATGCCTGAAGTCCAGTGTCAAGTACCCACAGTCAGTGATGGTCTGGGGTGCCATGTCAGCTGCTGGTGTTGGTCCACTGTGTTTTATCAAGGGCAGGGTCAATGCAGCTAGCTATCAGGAGATTTTGGAGCACTTCATGCTTCCATCTGCTGAAAAGCTTTATGGAGATGAAGATTTCGTTTTTTCAGCACGACCTGGCACCTGCTCACAGTGCCAAAACCACTGGTAAATGGTTTACTGACCATGGTATTACTGTGCTCAATTGGCCTGCCAACTCTCCTGACCTGAACCCCATAGAGAATCTGTGGGATATTGTGAAGAGAAAGTTGAGAGACGCAAGACCCAACACTCTGGATGAGCTTAAGGCCGCTATCGAAGCATCCTGGGCCTCCATAACACCTCAGCAGTGCCACAGGCTGATTGCCTCCATGCCACGCCGCATTGAAGCAGTCATTTCTGCAAAAGGATTCCCGACCAAGTATTGAGTGCATAACTGAACATAATTATTTGAAGGTTGACTTTTTTGTATTAAAAAGACTTTTCTTTTATTGGTTGGATGAAATATGCTAATTTTTTGAGATGGAATTTTGGGTTTTCATGAGCTGTATGCCAAAATCATCAGTATTAAAACAATAAAAGACCTGAAATATTTCAGTTGGTGTGCAATGAATCTAAAATATATGAAAGATTAATTTTTATCATTACATTATGGAAAATAATGAACTTTATCACAATATGCCAATTTTTTGAGAAGGATCTGTATATATACAGATACCCAGGTATCGGATCGGTACTCGGTATCGGAATCGGTATCGCGAATGGAAAAGGGGTATCGGAACATCTCTACAAATTATCAAAATGGAGTAATTGCATTTTGGAACCAAACTCTTCATTTAGTAGTAAGGAAATTTCATGAATGGACTTCTTGCACAGGTGGCAACCAATCATGGTACCACGCTTGAATTCACTGAGCTCCTGAGAGTGACCCATTCTTTCACAAATGTTTGTAGAAGCAGTCTGCATGCCTAGGTGCTTGATTTTATACACCTGTGGCCATGGAAGTGATTGAAACACCTGAATTCAATGTTTTGAAGGGTGTTCCAATACTTTTGGCAATATAGTGTGTCAAGCTTGGTAAAAATATCTCATTGAGTAAGTTTACATGGACAACAATATTCCGATATTAACACGATTAAGATAATGCTCTACCATGTAAAAAAAAACTACCATGTAAACAGCTATTTTTGATTACCTTAATCTGACTAAAGTCATACTCAAAGTAAACACAAATCGAATTAAGACAGGTGGAATATTCCTACTTTAGTCGCATTATGAACATGTACACACCTTAAATGACACTATCAACGTCATGTGGGAGTTTTTTCGCCGCACTTTGCTACAGGACACATAATACACACACGGCAGTGGTCAACCGTTTGACGGCAAACAAGAGAGCAAGATTCAAGCAAGAAGCCACAAATCAAATTCCTCTCACCTCATCTCTCATCTAGTACCTCTGAGTTTGTCGAGGTGGCATGAATGAAAGTTGCCAAATTAAAGTGCATAGGAGGCCTGTTGCTGGAGAATTTGTATCTGCCGTTGTCTATTTACAGAGCCCCACACATGAGAGGGAAAATAAATAGTAGGCTAAATCGTGCGGACGATTTACTAATTCATTCCCTCCATTTACTAAATTGTGCACATGGTTCACTAATTTGTTCCCTCGATTTATAAATCATGCACATGATCAAGTGAACGAATTAGTAAATCATGCGCACAATTTATTTATTTTTTCTTGCATTCATATGCGGGGCTCCGTATCCATTTTCGTAAAATTAAAAATGAAACACCCAAAACTGTATGGTACCATAACGAAGACGAACGGTGCAGTGATATGTGAAATTATGTAGACAACATCGGACGACATGCCATGTACCATTAATCGATCTATGTTCTATAACATGTAGAACGGGATATGAAAGGAATATTCTAAAAGCAACTCATGTAAACACCTTAATCATAATATTGTCTTAATCAGAATAATGTCAATAATTGCATTCGTCTGGAAGAAGAATGTCATATACACCTAAGAAGGCTTGAGGATGAGTTAATCATAGGATCATTTTCATTTTTGGGTGGACTATTAATGTTCAATTACTGCTATGTATGTTAAAATGATAGTACAGCACTTTTGAGCATGAACAGAAAACCTTATTTACTTTTCCATTGTTCTCTATTCAGAAGTAGATATTGGGTTTAATGTCGCACAAAATATTCTCTATTTCTGTAGAGCTGAACATTTTAATAATGATCAAATGACTAAGTTCAGCTGTGAGAATAAAACCAACCTGTTTGTTCCTCAATATCTTCATGTTTCACACTGAATGTTTCTTCAATCTTCATGTCTTCGGTCTCATCTTTAATAAACTCCATCTTTATGTCTTCAGTCTGCTCCTCTTTAATAAACTCCATCTTTAAGAAGAGAATTAATAGAGTTAATAGACAAAAACACTGAAAACTAACACTATAATAAACACTTTATATGTAGGCATTTATGATCTACACTTGGTATGTAGTGAGTTATAGATTATATTTAAATGATTACACTGATGAAAACATGATTAGTTAGTTTGTTAGTGATTTTTCATGTTCACTGTTTGAGCAGCACGAGTCGTGATTCACTGAATCATTTCTCAAAGTGTTTGATTCAATTGACTCGGAGTTGAAAAGTTCAGTTTCTCCATCATTACTCTCCAGAGACTGAACTCGTGTTCATGATAAACTGATTTATGACTTATATAGAGAGAAATGAGATGCAGGTTTACTGTTTCTCATCAGTGGATGAGTTTTACTCACAAATATCCTTCATTACAGTTAGATAAATAAATACATTAAATAGTAAATTAACTCATTTCACATCGCTTGTTAAAAAACAAATATATAATTCACTGAACTGTTTCTATCGATTAAAACAGCTTAAATTCTTAAAACAAACCTTTATTCAGCAGAATCACAGCAGATGCAGGAGTTCGGCGCAGTCTTATGACGTCATGTCGTCACTCCAAAATAAAAGTCCTGTTCACACACAGCATTGTCTACAATCACAGAAGTGCATAGAAATCTGTTTTACCAGATAATCTTAGTATTAAAATAAAAAGGGACAAATAAGATACAAACATGTTAAAAAGGTTGTACGAGTTCATTCATGTGTCCATCTAAATTGAAACTCAATTTTCTTTTTAAATTGCACATTAACTATATATATAGAAAAATGCAATAAAATAGGGGGCATACGGACATCACAAAAGATTATAATAATTAAATCAACACAGTATTACATTTCGTCAATGTAAATTAAATTGTAAATTTAAAGGTACTTCAACAGATTCAAGGATGTTAAACATTTCCGACAACTTTGATTTGAAATGTTTTAACATTTTCTTAAATTAAGTAAAAACTAAAATTGGGTTTACAGTGGATAATTCTGGCTTTGTGAAGATGAAATTTACCCAGAAGACAAAATCTAATATTAAAAAGTCAAGGGTCAAGAGCTCAACTAAAACAAACCCTGACCTCGATGATGGTAACTTAAAAATTGTGATTTTCTCCTTTGGTGATTCTGCTTGTTATCATCAGGTGTCTTCAATAATTCTCAATCATCACTCAATTAATCACTTATTTATCTCATTAATGCTTCAGTGGGTGGAATAAAAATATGGCAGGACTTTTACTCTCTGACCCCTGGATTACCCACCTCTGTTCAAAATATAGTGACTCAAAATGTGCTCAACCATTTGGTTGAGCGGGCAGTTAAAGGGTTAACAAAGATTTTGATCAAATTTAAATACAAGAAATCAAAAAACGGTCATTAAATAATGTGTTATTAATACAAAGGGTGAGAATGTGAGGAAACTTTTTAACAAATTACAAAGTAGCTCTAGACTTACAAACAAGTCTGCAGACTTTTTCTCTCCTGTAAAGGAGAGAACATCTGTGTTACAAAAATGGCTATTGAACGTTTTCTTAATGTGACAGTTCAATAAGGGTTATATAACAAACAGTTCATTTCCAAAGGTGATGAGTCCTGTGCCTTTTTTTATTTATTTTAATTACAAGGATAACAATGGAAAAACAAAAAGCAATATTAACAGAGAGGGAGGAAAGAAAATATACATATATGAACAGCAAATGTATGTTTCACAGCTGTATACTTATACATACGTATCAGTGCTTATTCCTAGATATCAATGATCATATACATGCACACCCATATACAGTGGGTACGGAAAGTATTCAGACCCCCTTAAATTTTTCACTCTTTTTTATATTGCAGCCATTTGCTAAAATCATTAAAGTTCATTTTTTTCCTCATTAATGTACACACAGCACCCCATATTGACAGAAAAACACAGAATTGTTGACATTTTTGCAGATTTATTAAAAAAGAAAAACTGAAATATCGCATGGTCCTAAGTATTCAGACCCTTTGCTGTGACACTCATATATTTGACTCAGGTGCTGTCCATTTCTTCTGATCATCCTTGAGATGGTTCTACACCTTCATTTGAGTCCAGCTGTGTTTGATTATACTGACTTGATTAGGAAAACCACACACCTGGTATATAAGACCTTACAGCTCACAGTGCATGTCAGAGCAAATGAGAATCATGAGGTCAAAGGAACTGCCTGAAGATCTCAGAGACAGAATTGTGGCAAGGCACAGATCTGGCCAAGGTTACAAAAAAAATTTCTGCTGCACTGAAGGATCCTAAGAGCACAGTGGCCTCCATAATCCTTAAATGGAAGACGTTTGGGACGACCAGAACCCTTCCTAGAGCTGGCCGTCCGACCAAACTGAGCTATCGGGGGAGAAGAGCTTTGGTGAGAGAGGTAAAGAAGAACCGTACTCGGTTACTAACGTAACCTCGGTTCCCTGAGGTCAATAACGCAGTGTAACTGCACCGTCATTGGTTCACTCATAGCTGCGCGGCCAATGGCGAGAAAGCGCGCAAACTTTCCCGCCAAAATGGGCGGGGTTAAGTGCTATATAAGCAGCCGTTTCGCCATAGGATTTCAGTGCCAATCGACTGAAGCGACGACTCTGAAGCCGCAGCCTCGTGGCACGGCAAGTAACGCAGTACTCGTTCTGTATCTCAGGGAACCGAGGTTACGTTAGTAACCGAGTACGTTCCCTTTCGATACTTCACTCGTACTGCGTATGGGGAACGAATTCAACCGCGCCGTGCCATGGCAGGGAACGACACAACTTGTTTTGGACACCGGGAGGGGACCAAGGGAACAAGCAAGAAGGCAAAGCCGCCGTGTCCCTTGTTACACTACAAGGAAATGAATCCTGTAACTGCGTGAGGCGGAACTCACCAGGGGCCGCCAATCACACTGAAAGAACCCGAGCTTGTAAGCTCGGGACATCAAGATGGTAGAACCTGACAAAAGTGGACGGCGAAGACCAGCCGGCCGCCTCACAGATGTCTTTTATGGAAACTCCGTTGGACCAAGACCATGAGGAAGCCATTCCCCTAGTGGAATGAGCTCTGACTCCTATGGGGCATTCAGCACCCAAGGATGAGTAACCCAAGTAGCAGAGCGGTCTTTAGCGTCAGGGACCTGAGGTCAGCTGAATGCAGCGGCTCAAAGAGTTTGCCCTTTAGGGCCCTGAGGACCAGAGAAAGGTCCCAAGCGGGCACAGTAAGAGGACGAGGTGGATTTAATCGCCTAGAACCCCTTAAGAAACGGACTAAAAGGCTGTTTCGCCCCACTGACTGACCGGCAATAGGAGCATGGAACGCTGCGATGGCTGCTACGTAAACTTTAAGCGTTGACGGGGCGCTCCCCATATCCAAACGCTCTTGGAGGAAAGACCGTATGAAGGATACGTCACTCTCCACAGGGTCTATGTTGCGTGAGGAGCACCACTCAACAAAGACCGACCATTTATGAGCGTAGAGGCGTCTCGTGGACGGGGCTCTCGCCTGAGAAATGGTATTTAGAACGTCCCAGGGGAGGCTAGTCGGCTCCCATCGAGGGACCAGAGGTGTAGAGCCCAGAGCTCTGGCTGTGGGTGCCAGATCGTTCTGTTTGCCTGAGAGAGGAGATCCCGTCTCAGGGGAATCGGCCAGGGGGCTCTCGTGGAGAGCCTGAACAGCTCCGAGGACCAGACTTGGCTCCTCCAGAGCGGGGCCACCAACAGGACTCTGTGTTGGTCCTCTCTGATGCGCCTGATGACCTGAGGGATCAGTGCGATCGGAGGAAAAGCATTAAGGAGCGTGCTGGGCCATGCGTGGGCCAGAGCATCGACCTTCTTTGAGAAAAATGTTGGGCAGTGAGAGTTGTCTTCTGAGGCGAAGAGATCTATGTCCGCTTTCCCGAAGAACTCCCAAACTGTGAGAACCGTCTGGGGGTGGAGCATCCACTCGTCTGAGGGGATGTTGCTCCGTGACAACATGTCCGCGCCCAGATTGGTCTTGCCAGGAATATGAGTCGCTCTGAGTGACTGAAGTCTTGGCAGAGCCCATATCAGAAGACGTTTCGCCAGAGCGCATAAGCGGCTGGACAAGAGACCTCCCTGATGGTTTATGTATGACACCACTGTCATGCTGTCCGATTGGACTAAGACATGGCGTCCTGTCAAGTGAGCCTGAAAGGATTGAAGGGCTTTCATCACTGCTAGCATCTCTAGACAGTTGATATGTAGACGGCTTTCCTCGTGACTCCACGAGCCGAAGGCCGGTCTGCCCTCGCACACAGCGCCCCAACCCGAGTTGGAGGCGTCCGTTGAGAGCACCGTCCTTCGTGAGACCGCCTGCAGGGGTACTCCAGGACTGAACCAGGCAGGGTTCAACCAAGGTTTCAGGGCTAGAAGACAGGCTCGATTGACCTTGAGACATAGGCGGCCGTGCCGCCAAGCGTTTGGAGGTACCCGGAACTTCAACCAGTACTGCAGAGGCCGCATCCGAAGAAGGCCGAGCTGTAGCACCGGGGAGGCGGAAGCCATCAGCCCTAGCAACCTCTGGAAAAGCTTCAGAGGGAGATAGGCTTTGTTCTTGACTGAGGCTACCGCCGTCATATGGACTGAGTCTAAGACTGCCCCCAGAAACGAAATTTGTTGGCTGGGGCACAGCGAGCACTTGGCTAAGTTGACCCTGAGACCCAGGCATTGTAGATGGCTGAGGAGCACGGATCTGTGGTGTTCTAGCTCGGCTCGCGACCGGGCTAGGATAAGCCAGTCGTCGAGATAATTCAGAACCCGGATTCCCATTTGTCTCAGAGGGGAAAGCGCCGCGTTCATGCACTTGGTGAAAGTGCGAGGAGCCAGAGACAGCCCAAAGGGCAGGACCGTATATTGGTACGCCACCCCCTCGAATGCGAATCTCAAGAATCGCCTGTGAAGGGGGGCTATCTGGATGTGAAAATACGCATCCTTCAGGTCCAGCGAGCAGAACCAGTCCTCGGGGCAAATGTGTGCGAGGATCTGCTTCAGCGTCAGCATTTTGAACTTCCGTCTCATGAGGGAACGATTCAAAAGTCTGAGATCTAGGATGGGTCTGAGACCGCCATCCTTCTTGGGGACCAGGAAGTAGCGGCTGTAAAAGCCTGACTCTCGCTCTGCAGAGGGAACTATTTCCACAGCTCCCTTTCTTAGCATTGTCATAACCTCGGCACGGAGGACGTGAGCGTCGTCCGGGTTCACCAAGGTTTGAAGCACCCCGCCGAAGCGAGGGGGCCGTCGTGCAAATTGGAGCGAGTAGCCCTGAGTTACGATCCCCAGGATCCATTCTGACACATCGGGGATGGCTTGCCAAGCGAGAGAGGAGGAAGAGGAAATTTGCTCTCTTTTCGATGAAGTAAAATAGTGTTCGCCGTGAAAACGGCGTTTTGAGTGGGCGCAACAGGTGTGGGCCCAGCTACAACTTGAAGCACGTTTCCCACGCCCGGAATTAAACAAGGGGGAGGGGAAACTGCACGTAGGAGCTTTTGGGGTGGTCCGGTCGCAACAAGACAATCCCCCATCCTCTTCCTTTCTGAAAGATCAGGACGTCTTCGGAGTCACCGGGTCCAGCACAATCTTGGGCCGGGGTCCCTGGCGTCTCGGGAAGGGAGGGCGCTTCGCAGGGCGTGAGCGCTGGCGGTGCTCCTTAGGTGGCGCTGCTCCTTAGGTGGCGCTGGCTTGCTCTGCTGAGCCGACGCAGTCCTGGGACGGCTGGAAGCAGAAGCGGAGCTGGAGCGCTTGGGCAGAAAGTGTCTCATAGCCTGAGACGATTTCTGCGCCGCGGTGAAGCACTCAGTAAAGCCATCCACTGCTGGCCCAAAGAGACTGGAGGGTGAGACCGGAGCGTCCAGGAAGGCCGTCTTGTCCAGGTCCTTGATCTCCGTCAAGTTGAGCCACAGGTGGCGCTCCAATACTACCAGGCTGGCCATTGAGCGGCCAATGGCCTGGTCCGTAGCCTTCGTGGCTCGCAGGGCTAGATCGGTGGCGCTGCGGAGGTCCTTGAAGGCCGGTGCATCAATTCCAGACTCATCCAGCGAGCGGAGGAGTTTGGCCTGGAAGACCTGGAATATGGCCATAGTATGGAGCGCAGAGGCAGCCTGGCCCGCCGAGGTGTAAGCCCGTCCAGCCAGAGTGGAAGTGGTCCGGCAGGGCTTGGAAGGAAGGGCCCTCTTAGTCTTCCATCCCACAGCCGCGGGAGGGCAGAGGTGAGCAGCCACCGCTTCATCCAGGGGTGGCAGATGCTCGTATCCCTTCTCCTCGGCGCCGTCGACGGCGGTGAGGGCAGAGCGATGCATCGTGTGGAGGCGGGCGGAGTACGGAGCGCGCCACGACTTTGTGAGCTCCTCGTGGACCTCGGGGAAGAAGGGAGCTGAGCGCTGGCGAGGCGCTTGGCGGCGGCCTGGGAGGAACCATTCGTCCAGGCGGCTGCGAGATGGCTCCTCAGGAGGGGCCCATTCGAGGTCCAGCTCTTCCACAGCCCTGGACAGGATACGGAATAATTCGGCATCCATGCCTTGGCCGTGTTCAATGGGCTCCAAAGGAGGTGGGGGAGCGGGATCCTCCGGCTCACCAGCCCAACCTTCTGCTTCGGAGGCAGCGAGGGACATGGAGTCATCCTGTTCGTCGTCCGATCCTCCAAACGAGACGAGGTCACTTGCATCGGCAGAGGGACGCTGCTCGGGTCGGGAGAACAAGACCGGAGAATGTTCCCTTGGAGGAGAAGGCGAGGCACGCGGGGGCTGGGCCGGCGTGAGCTCGCTAAACTCCGGGTGCTGGATCGCTCTACCCCGCTGTCTCTTCCTTGCCGGCTCGCGGGAGGAAGGAGACGGGAGGGCGCGAGCGGCGAGATCGCCTTCAGTGAAGAAGGCGACCCGCGAGCGCAGGGAACCGAGACTCATGCTCTCGCAGTGCGGGCATGAGGCTCCAGCGAGCGCGCCGTCAGCGTGGGACTTGCCCAGGCAAGCGACGCACTCGCTGTGACCATCGTCGTCGTGCAGAGGGGCTCTGCACGTGCCACATGAGTGGCGCGGCATTTGGATCAACGCCGCCGCCGTGATAATGGCGATTGGGGGGCTCTTTGTAGAGCGGCGAGGGCCGCAGAAGCTCAAAGGAGCCCTCAGAAAGGCGCGCCGGATGGCGGCAGGAGACACGCTAGGAAGCAGCGGGAAGCGGGAGGCGGCGACTCGAGGACGGCGCTGCGGGCTGCAGTCAGCGAGGGCGCCGGCGCTGTCTCCGACCGGCGAGTCCAGCTGAGTCCGCTGCGGGAGCCTCTTCAGACGGCGGCGAGCTTCTTCGGCTTCAAGCGGAGATCAGCGAGGAGAAGTAGAAGTCGTCGCTGAAGGAGAAAACACTGAAATCCTATGGCGAAACACCTGCTTATATAGCACTTAACCCCGCCCATTTCGGCGGGAAAGTTCGCGCGCTTTCTCGCCATAGGCCGCGCAGCTATGCCGCGCCGCCATTGGTTCAACAACTTGTCTATGAGTGAACCAATGACGGTGCAGTTACACTGCGTTATTGAAAAAGGCTTCAGTGACGGGGAAAAAGGGAGACTTTTCCCCATACGCAGTATGAGTGAAGTATCGAAAGGGAACCAAAGATCACTGTGGCTGAGCTCCAGAGATGCAGTCGGGAGATGGGAGAAAATTTTAGAAAGTCATCTCAAGGATGATCAGAAGAAATGGACAGCACCTGAGTTAAATATATGAGTGTCACAACAAAGGGTCTGAATACTTAGGACCATGTGATATTTCAGTTTTTCTTTTTTAATAAATCTGCAAAAATGTCAACAATTCTGTGTTTTTCTGTCAATATGGGGTGCTGTGTGTACATTAATGAGGAAAAAAAATGAACTTAAATGATTTTAGCAAATGGCTGCAATATAACAAAGAGTGAAAAATTTAAGGGGGTCTGAATACTTTCCGTACCCACTGTACATAAAAATACATACATATATACACGTTTCCTCAATAATTCCAAACCATTGTTATTTACAATTCAAAGTAGCATCTTTAAGCCAATTCCTAGTTATAGTTTTTTACAAGATGCAAGAAGAATCTTACACAAGTATCTTTCACTTTTAGCTACTATGCCTTTTAGCTAATATTTCCAATAAGTAAAAATAATGAGGTTCTCCTAATGCTGCGTTCACAATTAAACGCATCTGGGGCGTCTGATTTACATGTTAAATCAATGTAAACGCGTGTCTAGACGTCCTGCGGCGCGAATCAAGCGTCTAGCGCAGCGCGAATCGACCGTTGACGCGAGAATGGCGTGAATTGAGCGTTCACGTGTCTGACGCCCTAGACTAGTGTTTCTCAACGGGGGCGTTGAGAGAACAACGGGGGGGCGTTGGAAGCAAGATTTTTAAAAGGGGGGCGTTCAGGTGTTCTTGGGGGGCGTTCACGAGTTTACACCAAAGATCCAGGCAAGACAAGATTAAACATGTAATTACTTGCAAAATAATTGCCTACAACATTCTAAAATCTAACAGTTTAACGCAACATGTAAGCTAGGCTATGTATCGTATCTTTTGCAACGATTATTTTTTCCAGTCACAGACCAGCGCTCAAGCGCTGACAAGAATTCACTTGCACAAAAATGTGTTTCGCGCTGACAACAATCCGGTGGTGGCTTGAATCCAGCGCTGAACCAGCGGAGGAATGGAAAGTTGACAAGCCATTAAAAAGGTATTGACTTAAGAACCACTTATATTTTCAAATATTTTCAATAAATCCTGTTCCCATTCACTCCAGTGACGAATTTTAAAATGAATGAAACTAAATTTTATTTATAATGGTAAAACTTTTACATTTTCTTTGTTCACAAAGTAATTTACTGGGCATTATTGTTAACTCGCAAGACTGTAAGGAGAAAATGACAATTTGATGGATAATTAATTTAAATATATCCTGTAGGCTAATTTCGCCGTCACATCTGAGCGCAAAACGCTGCTTGGATAATTTAGTTAAAAATAATTAATAATACAATAATAATTTAATCTAATTGTTCATATGTGTTTATTCTTGTTAGAAGATTTTTTTATTTTTTATTTTACTGATTATGGACACAAATTAATCATGACAAACCAAATAAATTTGAATTGAATTAATTATACCATTGATGATAACAAGCTGATACCAAGGTATTTAAGCCTATAATTATAACATAATTTTTCATGAAAAATCATGATTGTATTGACTCAAAAGTAAGATTAATGTAAGCAGCTTCTTGCAATACTCCATAAAAGTGCACACCATAGACTGTAAAAAAGTGCACGCATTAGTGCCGAAATGACCGTACAGTCCATACTCTGAGTGGCATGGAAGAGAGTCGGAAGTTGATTTGTTGCCCCTACGAGTTTATAATAGCATATTTTAACTATATTTTCAAATGGATAAAAAAAAACTGTCAAATTGTTTTTAAACACTGGCTTTATTAAACTATGTTTTAAAGATGTCAATAAACAGTCTCATATGTCTAGGCCTATTTATTTTTAATATAGGCCTACTATATTTATTAATTTATTGTTCTATTTTATTTAGCATTTTTACATTTAACATGAATAATCAAACATTTAACATAAAACAAGTATTGCACAACCATTTTAAATGTCTACTCATTTGTCCTTTTTTAAATCTTTTATTAATTTACATTTTTATGTTTTAATTAAGCTGATTTATGCTGTTCCTTATTCTTTCGGTTTATAAGGTGTCACAATCTTGCATTCCTATTCTTCCATTCATAATATGCGCGTTAGGGTGATGGAAACCATTTATTGGCATACTGATGGTGTGTAGTGACCATTTGTGCATAAAACACCATGGTATTATGCATTAGGCCCAACAAAGTCTGACAAACAGCCCTCGACATAGAAATCAGATGTTTAAACTCGTATTTTGTGCGCGAGCGAGTTCATGTGGAGACTGCCAGTGTATGGGCATATACTCGTTTAACCAGTATTTCATCAGTTCTTCTGCGTCTCCTCACAGCATTTTAATAAAACGATATCCAACAACACAAATAGCTCTCTCTTTAGTCACAAATTCCCTTCATAATGCAAAACATGCGACGTGCACGCTTAAGTTTCAGAAAACATCGTCATTGAAGTTTATATGTCTATAATTTATGTAATTATATAATTTATATCACAGGTTTTCAAACCCTGTGTCACGAGACTTAAAAAATAAATAAACAAAATATATTTTACTTAATTGATTAACAAAGCGAAAGAAAAAACTGTGCCCAATAGTAGCCTATATACTGCTGAGTTTGATTCATTTTTGCGAGGCGCGGCGCTCCACAAACAAGTTCAAGGAAAGGAAACCGAGATCGCAAAAAGCGCATCCTGTTTTCTTTATTTTGCAAAAGCACAATGTTCTGTTTTTAGCGTGAGTGTATAAAAGTAAACTTCGCAGTATCGAATAATGTCTTACTCATATCTGTAAATTACGGAGTAAGCCTATTTAAGTTGTTTCTGCTGGTATAAGGAAACAGTTGAAGTGATCGCGCCGGCACCTCGCGTGCGCACTCAACTTATTCATTGCAAACTTGACATCGCAGACTGTTCATTATCAAAATAAAATACCGTCAGCCAAAAACATATAAAAATTACACTGATCATTTTACATAGCCTATTCCATAGTATCCTATCTGTGCCGTTCAGCGTGACCACCGCTGAAACTGGTCCTGCCAAACACATTTTTGCTCATGTGAAGAGGATGATTTTTTTCGTTGATATTGAAACGGGAGTGAAGTACAAATCCTATTTGACATAATAAATAAAAGTACAGCATCCACATACATTGCTAATATGGAAACATTTGAATTCGTGCCGAACGAGAGGCTGCTTGAGAACACCGGTTTTTACTTTCAGTTTCGCCTCAAATTAATTCGTTTGGGCATGTTTATAGCTACTTATAAGTTTCTATTCTTGTTCTGTATAAGTATATTATATAGGCTATTTTATGTATATTATATATTTTAGTATTCTTATGCTTGGTTTGACTTGGTTTGGTCGCGTCAATTAAAAAATGTTGTTCTTTAAAAAAAAATTGACAGCCACTGCTTTATATGTTGCTTATGTGTTGGAAAACACAAAACCCGGCATGGACCACTTTTGGTCTTATGAGAGGGGGATCCCCCAAATGAGGTGCCGGATCAGATTTCGGAGGTTTCGGCTTGTCCCGGCACAACTTAAGGTCTACCTGCCACTGTTCAGTCAAATCAAATCTGTTCCCAGCCAGCAATGACACGTGGGGCCCAGATGGGTTAACTACGGGTTCCATGGGTACTGTGTGGGCATGGGCTTTGGCTGGGTGAAATCAGCGGGTCCCATGTAGGTTTTGTACTAAGAGTCCCACATAGGAAGCCCATATGAGCTGATTACATGGGCCCCATAAGGGACAGGCATGGGCCAAGTGGGCATGGGTTTGATCTGGGAACACATATATGGGTCTTGCATGGCATATTCATGGGCCAAGTGGGCATGGGTTTGAACTGGGAATGCACATATGGGTCCTGCATAGAATTTTTATGGGCCAAGTGGGCATGGGTTTGAACTGGGAACACATATATGGGTCTTGCATGACATATTTATGGGCCAAGTGGGCATGGGTTTGATCTGGGAACACATATATGGGTCTTGAATGGCATATTTATGGGCCAAGTGGGCATGGGTTTGAACTGGGAATGCACATATGGGTCCTGCATAGAATTTTTATGGGTCAAGTGGGCATGGGTTTGAACTGGGAACACATATATGGGTCTTGCATGACATATTTATGGGCCAAGTGGGCATGGGTTTGATCTGGGAACACATATATGGGTCTTGAATGGCATATTTATGGGCCAAGTGGACATGGGTTTGAACTGGGAATGCACATATGGGTCCTGCATAAAAATTTTATGGGCCAAGTGGGCATGGGTTTGAACTGGGAATACATATATGGGTCCTGCATAGAATTTTTATGGGTCAAGTGGGCATGGGTTTGAACTGGGAAAACATATATGGGTCTTGCATGATATATTTATGGGCCAAGTTGGCATGGGTTTGAACTGGGAACACATATATGGGTCATATATATATTTATACAACAGTTCTATCTGGTTCTCGAATCTGATTGGCTGATAGCCATGCGATATTTCAGCGATAACAGCACTCCTCCTACCTTTTCACCGTTTGTATCACTCCGCTTGAAGTGACCGTCATGGCGGCCGACCAAATCAACCGCAATTTTTACAAATACTACTTGTTGTACCACAAACTGTAGTTTTAATAGTTTTTAGGCGAGAATGTAGTTGTTTAGATCTGAAATATGTGACTCATATTTAATAACAGCGCCTATTTTACAACTTGTTTTGACGTTTTCGGACATGTGAGCTCCAGGGCGTCAGCGGGCGTTCAGTGCTTCTGTAACTGCCGAGAACAGCTTAATCTCGGCCAGTGCTTCGTAGATTTGCCGCTGGTTCTTATAGTGGTTAAACATGAGACATTATTCAATTTGAGTACATAGAACAGGCAATCTTTGGTCTTTATTAATCTATTATTTGTTCCAGAGCAAGTCGAATTGTGCTATGTTAAATTTGATAATAATAAACGACGTTATGTTACATCATTATATATAGCATATTGGCTTCAACTAGACGGGACATATCAGATGAAGACTCTTCTCCGCTCTTCAAATACGTAAAACATTAAACTTTATAAACATAGGGTTTTTTGAGTAAAGAAAACGCTTTACAATTTTTTTTTTCAAACATCAGATCTTTATTTACCTTGGCATTGCATAGAGGAGATGTCCAAACTGCGTGCGCACTTCATTCACGAGGGGAGGCGGATTAATGTAATGAGGTTTGATTGACAGTTTGAGGATCCAATGGAGTTAAGAGGTTTTGTCACAAGCTCTTAAAAATCCTTTTCATTCGTTAAATATTTGTAAAACCCACATACAAGTGTAAATGTTTTTTGTTTTGTTTTTGTTTTTTGTAAATAACTAGTGCTTTGTTTGACTGAACTGTACAATTGTGCTTATTTGTTGTTCAATAAATATTATTTTATATAAATATGTCCATTAGTAAGTAATATGGATTGAGTGAACGTTACATTAATACGCCATTAGATGGCGGCAACACTTTACAGGAGGAATGAGTCAGTGAAGCACAAGAGACTTTTAAATTGAAAGGAACTTTTGCAAAGGAAGTTGTTTTTAGCGCTGTGGTGTTATACAAAGATCGCTTTCCTCAGAGGACATTCAAACGGACTTTTATAATGGATATAATATTATGGACATCGACTTGAAGAATGAATGTAATGCAATATATCAGACAGGTAATAGCCTACTCTCTCTCTCTCTAATACTGTATAAAATTCAATGTGTTTCAATGAAGCGACTCGACGTTCCTTCGTTACTAGTTCTAAAGTGACGTTTTAGAGTTAGTAACGGAGGCTTGGTCCAACTGACAACTTGAGATATGAATCCGTGGCGGAAGGAAGTAGTGCTGCACAAAAGAGGGTTTTAAAGACACTCCGTTGTTGTTCTTATTTATTTACACACTCTTGGGTAAAGTTGGTTTTATATCCGTATTCAATAGCCTTGTTAATCACACTACATTGGACATTCAGTGGACATTCACAAGTAAATATGCCATTAAAACAATACTTGCCTATTTTGATCGGCTGTGAAAAATGTTGTAAGTTGACAATCGTTGGTTGTCAATATCATGTCGCTGCTTAAAATTCGCAAACATTAATTTATTGCACATTTATTGGAAAGTTTGAATTTATCATAAGTCCGAATGTGCGAATATAAAACCAACTTTACCGAAGTCGTGCCGTCGAACTGTTGTATAAACGCAATATCACACTCGTAGCCGTGCGATATGGCTGTATATCAGCACGCAGTGATTACCTACGGACGAATCACAGCGTGCTGATATACAGCCATATCGCACGGCTACGAGTGTGATATTGCTCATATATCTATGGGTAAAAAAGAACATCGATAACACAAACGCCATGACTGTTTTGGATGTATTTTTTGGAGAGATGTTTTGTTTTCTTTTTTTCAGATATTTTTAAAAAATATATATTTCTTATTTATTTACTGGTATGTTGTAAAATTTAAATTGTTAAAGATTATGTTTGTTGTTCAATGTATTATATAATGAGTGTATTTTGTATTGTATTTTTGGAGGTTTTTTTTCAGAGATTTATTTTAAAATATATTTTTTAGTTTACCGTATGTTCTGACATTGTTTTTTAAAGATAATTTTTGTTGTTCAATTTAATATATTTCTTGCAGTTCAAAGCATCAAGTGTCTTGTATTTATCTTGTACTTACATTCATTCTTCGTTTTTAATTTTTCTTAGTTTGTTTCCTTAAATGAATGGTTGGGCTTACCTTGCATGAATTGCCCAGTTAGGACCAACATAAGATCCTTACATAGCCCACTTTAAGCCCATATGGGCATTCACGGTTGAATCCTGGTGCAAGCCCACTTTAAACCCCTTTAAGCAGGTGGGGCCCAATTGGGTCTGGCACAAATTGCCCGGTTAAGACCCACATAAGACCCTTACAGATCCCACTTAAAACCCACCTGGGCATCCACGGCTGGCCCCCATGTGGATCCCGGGTGCAAGCCCACTTTAAACTCCTTCAGACTGGTGGGCCCCAAATGGGTTTGGCATGAATTGCCCAGTTAGGACCCACATAAGACCCTTACAGATCCCACTTAAAACCCACCTGGGCATCCACGGCTGGTCCCCATGTGGATCCCGGGTGCAAGCCCACTTTAAACCCCTTCAGACTGGTGGGCCCCAAATGGGTTTGGCATGAATTGCCCAGTTAGGACCCACATAAGACCCTTACAGATCCCACTTAAAACCCATCTGGGCATCCACGGCTGGCCCCCATGTGGATCCCGGGTGCAAGCCCACTTTAAACCCCTTTAAGCAGGTGGGGCCCAATTGGGTCTGGCACAAATTGCCCGGTTAAGACCCACATAAGACCCTTACAGATCCCACTTAAAACCCACCTGGGCATCCACGGCTGGCCCCCATGTGGATCCCGGGTGCAAGCCCACTTTAAACTCCTTCAGACTGGTGGGCCCCAAATGGGTTTGGCATGAATTGCCCAGTTAGGACCCACATAAGACCCTTACAGATCCCACTTAAAACCCACCTGGGCATCCACGGCTGGTCCCCATGTGGATCCCGGGTGCAAGCCCACTTTAAACCCCTTCAGACTGGTGGGCCCCAAATGGGTTTGGCATGAATTGCCCAGTTAGGACCCACATAAGACCCTTACAGATCCCACTTAAAACCCATCTGGGCATCCACGGCTGGCCCCCATGTGGATCCCGGGTGCAAGCCCACTTTAAACCCCTTTGGGCAGGTGGGGCCCAAATGGGTTTGGCATGAATTGCCCAGTTAGGACCCACATAAGACTCTTACAGATCCCATTTAAAGCCCATCTGTGTAGCCATGTTGCAAAGCCCACTTTGGAACCCTTTGGGCAGGTGGGGCCCAAATGGGTTTGGCATGAATTGCCCAGTTAGGACCCACATAAGACTCTTACAGATCCCATTTAAAGCCCATCTGTGTAGCCATGTTGCAAAGCCCAATTTGGACCCCTTTGGGCAGGTGGGGCCCAAATGGGTCTGACATGAATTGCCCAATTAAGACCCATGCAGTACCCTTACAGGTCCCACTTTTAGTACGTCTGGGCTTCCACGGCTTGCCCCAATGTGGATCCCGGGTGCAAGCCCATAATGGGGCCCACATTTGCCGCCCATGAAGCCCTCATCTGGGCCCCACATGTCATTGCTGGCTGGGTTATTTGGCTTTCAGTGACATGCTTTTTAATTATGAAAGCTGCAGTCTGTAACTTTTGGAGCTCTAGCGGTAAATAAACTAAACTGCAGGCGTCTTGGTACTGCAGGTACTGTACTCCACAGCCGTGCCGACTCGAACCAGTCTAATAGTCCCAATATAAACTCTTATTAGGTGTGTAGTAGTGATTCAGGATAAGACAAAAACACAGTTTGGAAAATGGATTCATGATGTTGGCTACTCACCGATTATATAAATTTGGTAGCCTACATTTTAAATAGGCTACAAAAAAGTTACTGATTTAATATTACTAATAATAATAATAAGAAGAAGAAAACACAGATGTGAATTATACACATTATTATTATTAATACAGAATAATTATCAGCATACTTTCAATAAAGACATTTATCCTTTTTGTGTTTGTGTGTGTGTTTGGGGGGCGGTAAAGGACCTGGATAATGGATAGGGGGCGCTGGCCCAAAAAAGGTTGAGAACCACTGCCCTAGACGAAAAATCTGAACTTTGGCGAATATTCGCGGCACGTTAACCCATCAGGGACTCTTCTTTGATAGTTACGTGTTTATGATGTGATCAGCGGTGGAGACCAGAACAAAGATGGAGGACACCCTGAAATGTATGATGTATCATCATATTTTTATCAAGACAGGAATAAAAAGGACCTTGCCTGGAAGAGGATAAGCGAGGAAATCAGACAATCTGGTAAGTTGTAAAAAGCTTTGCATGATTTTAGCCGTTGATACTAGCCCACCTGCTAGCTAGCAAAAGCCGGCCGGCATAACCGAGCTAAATTGCCATTATTAGTTTCCAACTGACGAGATAATGTGTTTATTCAGAGGCTCTGTGCAGAAAAAGATGGAAGAGTCTGAGGGACACATATTTGAGAGAGAGGGTGCGACCTAACATGAGGGTGAGTCAATTATCAGGAACATTTTATTTGAAAGTGGACTAATCCTTTAAGTTAGTAAAAATAAACAGTTCAACCATAAGCATATTACTTGCACAACTCAAATCTAGACCATAGATTTAAGTGAGGATGATTTGACCTGAATGACTTATTTTAAACTATTATTCTGCAGATACAAACTGTGAGGATGGCAGAGGTTCAGGGAACCAAGGTCCCCATCCTGGACCTCTCCCTCCAATGTGGCCAGGATAATATCCTGGATGTTTCTCTCTGGCGGGACGAAGCCACGAGTGAGCTCTACCTCGGAGACGATGTGGAGTCACTCACCTAAAAGCCTACATCTGTGATGGTGGGAGAGGAAAACTGAATTCCTCCACATACACCACTGTGAAGGTACACAAATATAATGAAACATTAGCCTCTTCTCCAGAACTACTTCACAGATATCTACAAGCTCATACATTCACTGTGCTTTTTAGGAGATTTAAACCTAAGGGCAAATTGTCTTTTTGTTAAAATCCATATTGCCGAAAGGGAGGAAGTCATGCACCTCATTGAAGTAATCAGGGTATCCAGTCAGCATGGAAGTCTGACACTTCTGTGCAGTGACTTCGATGAGTTTGTCATTCCCATGACAATGTACCATGGAAGTGTGGACGATCTCACTTTCGGTCCACCTAAGAATCAAACACATCCATAAACGTGTTATGGAGATCAGTTTTGTTGATGATGATTAAAATCTGAATAGTTACTTCATTTTTCATTGTTTCATTGTTCAATTAGTTTTTTTTTTTTTTTTTAGAAATAGTTAGGGTTAGATTGTTTATATTTTGTTTACTTTTTTTAATAGTAATAGTTTAGCAGTTCAGATCATTTTAGTAATAGTAATTTAGTAGTTCAAATTGTTTACATTTTAATAGTAATTTAGTAGTTTAGATTGTTTAGTTTAGTATTAATAGAAGTGTTTTGTATTTAGTTGTTTATTTTATTTTCATTTGAGATCATTTATATTCATTTATTATCTTTGTTCTAAAATATAAAAAGATTTTGTACTGAAAAAGTTGTCAGTCTGATATTTTACAGACCTATTTAAAAGTTACCTCAATAATTAGCCATGTCCAACTGTGCACATGCTAGCATTAACAACATTCTCCTCAGCCTTCCCCCAAAAATAATTGTTTACATTATGTATATTTTTCATATTCAAGATTCATAAGTATTCTGTGCACTCCTCTCACCCTCTAGAAGACAACAGAACATGACCACATTGTTCACAAACTCTGCTGTACTTCTTTCTGACTTATTTTCCAGATCTGTAAGGATGACACTGATCCGAAATGGAAAGGTTGTAACGATCGGCCCTATCGATTTTACATTGATTAAAATGGGGTCAGATTAAACTGTGTTAGAGGTTTGGAGTGTTTAAAAAGATGAGACAGACTACAAAAATGGATAAATTAGGTGTATTTGGGTCAATGATGTGACTCTCATTTTTTTGCGTCCTTATTGTTTAATTACATTTAAAAGGGTAAAAACTGCTAAATAAATTAGCAAATTACTTGCATACATTCTCTTTTTTGAGGACCAAGTCTGAAATTTCTGGTTTTAATCAATTTAGAAGAATATTTGGGGATTGATTGCAAAAATGTCAATGTGGTGTAACCGTAAAAACTTAGTACCAAATAATTGATATTGTTTAAAAAATGTGAAATTCTTAATGAAACACCATATCTGCTAGTTTGGCATAATCTTACATTAGAACAATTTAATAGTGAATAAAAATTAATTTAACACCATTGTTCTGAATATTATAAATAATTTGGGGAATTATAGGAGTCAAATCAAATTCCTGAAGTGTCAAGGTGGTGCAACCACCATTCAAGGAGCCATTTTGTTAATATTGTGCAAGAAAACCATGTGACAGGAAATTATATCACAAAGAAGGGGCCCTGGTGACACTAAATGCTGCATGCAAAGGTTAGTAATGGTCTTTAAAATATGAGATAATTTGACATTTTTAGGGTATGGTTAGGTATTCTTAGGTATACATGTCAAATGGTATGACCCTATAAATACATTGATAATTCATCATTATTCTAAAAATGTGTATTAACTTTAAAAAATTACATTTGAAATATTTCCACCAAGGCCAAGTGCTTACATAGGTGTCCATGATAATACCTGTCAAATTTGATTTTAAATTGAAATGTCAAATGGTGTAACCGGTTACACCATTTGACTTCTATTACAAGCCTTTCTGTTAGTGGCAAATTTAGTCAAAATCACTAGTTTATGGTGCTGATTAAAGATGTAATATAAACTAAACTACTATTTGGAACTATTTTCAAATGTTCAATGTTTAATTTTTTTGAGAAAGTGGTGCTTTATCCACAACTTTATTATTAAAGCTCTGTAAGTCAGTAAAATAAAATATATTTGTTGCACAACATTAATGTTTAGAACATTTAGAACATTTCTATTCTATTCACTTAAAAATGTATGCTATATAAAATCATGGAGTGATTGCTAATGAGAGACAAGCGTGACAAACGTATTGAGAGCAGCTTTTATTATGCCGCAGTTGCTGCTTCTGCTTCTTCAAGTCAAGCGTATGTGAGGTAAAGCAGCTCTGTTTTTGTGTGTTGAAATTTGTTATAATGCTACTCTGTGCGTTCGCTCGGCAGCTGCTATGAGACACTTGTTGCACACTGCAGTCAACTAGATCCATACTAGGCATGGTAAAACATACTCGCAGTAAATCAAGAAAACAAGTTCTAAACAATAAGACTAAACGTGTTTAGCTATTCACCTTATTTTCCGCGACAACAAGGGCGGCGCCATTGCGTTCATTTTGTCATCTTACTTCCGGTTGAGGGACCTAAGCTAGTAGTCGCTAGCGGTTTAGCTGTAACGGTAGATGAGTATTATATGCTCAGTTAGGGGCTGTCATAACAATTAGATTAAGAAGAGAGATCAGTTGCATCAACGATGTTACGAATACAATGTGAAGCGGTCAGAGTGTTGTGGTGCACTTTATTTACACCCACCACCTTAAGACGAGGAGCACCTGAGGCAATGGCTGAAGGCGCTAAACTTGAAGTGCTCACCCAAGCGCCCTTATGTGTGTTCGTACCATTTCATGGACGGGAAGCAGACTGATGAACGCCCTTACCCGAGAAATGTCTCGGCTACGATGTTGTGGTAAAGAAGTCACGGCAGGTGCTGAACAGGTTATCATATTCAGGTAAGCTAACTTAGCTAGCCATGTGCATGTTAGCCTAATGCTAGATTTGTGAAGTCCCTTCTATGAATACATTTAAGATCAGTAACGAGCAGTTCACAAAATACAACGAATCTTGCATTATTACAATTGCCACCTATATATTTCATATGTAAGATAGTACAATGGTACATACTTACTGTAGTATTATGGTACATTATGGTCTAACAATAGCTTACTTACATTATTCCTGTAAATTACAGAGATTGCAGATGATAGCAGGCGAGCTAGCTACATCTCTCATATTGATACTGACCTAAGTATTAACACTAGAGTTAGAGATTGTGTGTATACTGTTTTAGTATATATACTGTTATATACTGTATTGTGTCTCGTTTTTAATGCACCTCTCTCTCACACTGTTCTGTTAAACTATGGGTGCAATCATATATTAATTCTCATGAGGAATAATTACTAATGTAAAAATATGTTTATGGTTATATTATTTCCACAGATGCATTGATGTGCATCAGTGATGCAGTGGACAACAGTGAGGATGATCACATCCACATGCTCCTGAACTGTGATGCAGAAACACAATAGGAGGATCCATCTGTCTCAGACCACAACTACACTTCAACATCACATCTCAATCTGAAGCACCTACATCTGATATGAGAACATAATGTGTTGAGCTGGCGCCATTGTACACAACTCTGCTGAGAAACAACCACCGTTCATTCAGTCTTACCAATACATACTCCAACAACTTCCAGCTACACAGTTGGGATCAGCTCCTGATGACTCTGATGGAGCTGCGTCGTAATTTATTGCAGGGTGATCTTGCTGAAAGTTTTAGTGCTTCTAAACCTGGTGTTGTGATAAATTCATAACTGCAAATTCAGGGTTCCTGGAATACCTTCGTCCAGGCGATGAAGTAATTGCAGACAGAGGCTTCACCAAGAGACGCATGCAACTCTCCAAAGAAGACACCACCAACACCAGGTGCATCGCCAATGTACGTGGGTCATATGACTGAAAATCTACAAAATCCTTTCTAACAACAGCTCCAATTAACCTCACCCCTAAAATTGATAATTTATAGAATTTGCCCAGTTTAACCTTCTACGCAACATAATTTCTGATGTAGAGAATGAATAAGTGTAGATTTGTAGGTATGTTTCTCTGTGCTGTGGTTTTGCTTTAACTAATCAGTGTAAATACTAGTGTATGTAGATATTTTTATAAACCTTCACAATATGACCAGATGTTATCTATCGTTAAATTGTTATTTCTATAAACCTTTACAATATGATCAGTTGTGAAGTTTTTTTTTTTAAATCTTTACAATGTGGCCAGATGTTAGCTGTCAGTATTTTTTTAATAAAACCATATAATGTGAGCTCTTACAGTTTAAAGGAATTAAGTTTTCTGACTTAAATGGAATTAGTCATGTCAAGTTTGCAAATTAATTCTATCTTGGTTTATTGCATATTAAAATTAAATGGTGAAACATTATCTCTACATGAAGGCCAGTAAAAGGTGTCTAGCTTTCTGTTAACAATAAACACTCTTACAACTGATTTTATCACAACTTATTAAATTATACATTTTCTAAAATACAAATCACAAAGTTATGTTGTTTAACAAAACTGATTTAAAATAATTACAGTCTTCTTCACCTACGCCCTATACATGCTCCATCAACTCCTGACAGTCCCATGGTTACCTCTGGCCACTTCATATCATCTACCAGTTACGGCCGTTAACAATGACAATATGACCATCTGATCATCGTATGAAGTTTTCTCTGTGCTCCCAATTTAAAACATTTACTGCATTAACGTTATTTGTCATTTCTCTAAAGTTATAGCTCGCTATAAACAATCTTTTAACTACTGATCTAGCTACCGAATGTGCCGCGTCAGTTTAGCGGAAGTCGGATGACAAAATGCGGAAGAGCGGAGAATTAAAAATGGACGTGGTGGAATAAGGTGAATATAGGAGGTGGAAAAAGAAGAGGAGAGGGCAGATGTAATTTGCCCTTGCAGCTGGGGGATCGATCACAAAAGCCACTGGCATTTATATTCAATCATCCATCTCAATCTCGAATCATCCCTTTTCCGTCAGTCTGGGCCCAGATTCATATCTGAATGGCTAGGGTTTTTCCATGCCCTACCAATCTCAAACATGGAGATCAGGAAGCAATGGAAGGCTCACTGGAGCTGCAGAGCTACAGACAGAAAGGAACCGCTCATCGAGCCGTCCACGTTGGGCCCCTTTCTTAACACGCCCACAAGGCAGCTGCAGCCTGACAGACACGCGTCCCACAAGTTCCAGCAGCTCCGCATATACAACTAGCCCCTCTCCTGAAGACTGTTTGCTTCCATTTTCCCTGCATAATTAAAATAAATTTTATATAAATGAGTGGCTCATTCACATTTCTGGGGCAGAGGACTGAAGGGAACCCTCCATGATCTTTGGTTTTGTTTCTCTTTCTAATTTAATTTAATCTTGTTTACTGTCTCCCAACCATAGACTAGGAGAGCTTTTAACACTACAAATATAAAACACAACCCTGACTCTTTTTGTTAAATGTCAGTTTTAATGGTCAATAATGGCCAAATAGCCATTATGAAAGTATAAGCTACAATAAAAAATAAAGCAAACAATACAGTCACACATACAAAGTCAGCGCTCTAGTAGGCTACAACAGTAAAATATAATGCCTAACTATATAAAGTTATGAGATTAAACTTTTAGTTCAACAAATTATAGATTCATGAGTCCAAAGATCTCCTGTTAGAATTACAAAAGATTAATTATATCTCATGTTTAACCACTAAAGAAACATCAGAACCAGTGGCAAATTTCAGAAGGATTAGCCGAGGTTAGGCTGTTCTCTGCGGGGTACATGAGTACCCAAACTCCAAATAGGCACTACTTTTATCAATAAATCACAAATTTGAGCTTTAAACCAGTATATTCTTACCTGAAAAACTCTTTAAACTACATATGACATAACTCTGGTATGTTTGAATTACACAAGTTTCCCCCTCTGCTATTGACGCTTGCTGGTTAGTGCAGGATGCATTCTGGGATACCTGGCTGTCTCAAGTCCGCACAAGTCACCTCTCAATAAAAGGGGCAGATCAAGAACACATTCGGGGATTTGAACTGAACTTGGCTAGATGTGACCTTTGAAATGGAACAGTACTTGGGCAGCAACTGATGACGTTTCACAAGATCACAAGGACCCATTAGGCGGGCCTTACACTACTTATTGTGGTTTCAGACTGTGGTGATGTGGTTTCTCCACTGCATGGATCTTCATGTGTATCTTCAGCTGATTTTTAAAAGAGAAACTCTTTCCTCACTGGGCGATCAAGAACAACTGATGATGTTTCACAAGAACACAAGTATAGACAAGAACGCATATTGATGTTGCACTTTACTATGTACTACTGCACACCGTAAGTGCTTCACAATCACAGGGGCCGCTCCTCATAAACAACCTGGATAATTCAACAGAGCAACAGCACCAACCATAGGTGGAGAGGAGAGATTTGTCTACCTTACACAGAAGAGAGACTGTTGCTCAGCACATAAAGATGGACTACTGTAAGGCCTGAATTTCCTGCTAGACAAAAACAGATAAAGCGTCCTGCAATAAAGTAATAAAACTTTAATCTGGAAAGAAGTTCTCAAAGAAGTAGCAATGGACAACGCCTTGCCCTAACCCCAAAAGGACAACGCCTCCCCAACCACACACACATACAAACACACGTTCCCTCCCCCCTGACTGAAAGTTATTCAAAACGTATAATGTAACTTGTGTATCTATTGTTTTTCCCTTTTCATATTTGGTATCATTTAAATTGTCTCAGTGCGATTGGTAAAATGGTCTCAATTTCACAGCAGTCACTGGTATTATGAAAAAGATTGAAAACTAAGGAAAATTCTGTCCTCTTTTTGGGTGGTGCCTTTTGTGAAAACCCATTCCTCTCTCCCCCAAAACAGGTGTTGGTGTAGTAAATATTTACAACCCTTTTGTTCTGGTCTGTATATAAGGTAAATTGCAAAGCAGTAAGGAGGGATTGTCTGTAGTCAGAGACCCCCACGCAGTGATGGACAAGTGTCTTCAAACACTAGTCCACCACTGTGTGTATATGCATTTCAACTGATGTTATGCATTCATTATTTCTGAATTGGCTTCTAATTATCTAACTGTAATGTAATTGGCATGATATATTTTTACTTGACAAATAAAATGTTATATTTGGTTGATTCTGTATTATTCTTAATTCATTATTTCTAGTAGATTAAAGCGAAGGTATAACCTCAAATCTGTGTTCAGGATTGTTCATACGGAAGGTTTAATAGATGGAGCATAGGGCACGTCAATTAAGTCCATTTCGATTTCTGACTATCACTGCCTTAAATAAGTTGCAGTTTTCGTAAATATATAAAAACTATGCTTTTTGTTACGAGTAAGCAGAGCGCAACCAACTTAAAGGTATATATTTACCCTGCATCCAATGTTTAAGGTCAGAACTGACGAGTTTGTGTTCGGGGAAAGTACTCAAGTCGGCCGAAGTAACACTTCTAAAGCGATACCAGGACTGCAGTGAACGAAATAATTGAAACTATAAGGTAATCAGAATAATCGAATATCTAAATATATAACAAATTATTAATTTCTAATTGGAAACACAACCTTAGAACAAGAATCATTTGAAATTGGAGTCAGATTAAACGAGTGAAATTAAGTGAACTTCATAGAGACGCTGAAAAGACATACACGCGTTAACCTTCCCCGTCCTGTGGGAAACCGTCATTGGACCCATTAGGCGGGCCTTACACTACTTATTGTGGTTTCAGACTGTGGTGATGTGGTTTCTCCACTGCATGGATCTTCATGTGTATCTTCAGCTGATTTTTAAAAGAGAAACTCTTTCCTCACTGATCACACGTGTGTAGCTTCTCATGTGTTTTCAGATTTGATGAATCACTGAATCTCTTGTCACAGTGTGAACACTTGTAAGGTTTCTCTCCAGTGTGGATCCGCTCATGTGTTTTCAGATGTTCTGACCGACTGAATCTATTATCACAGTGTGAACACTTGTAAGGTTTTTCTCCAGTGTGAATTCTCTGGTGCCGTTTTAAATGGTTTGCTTTAGTAAAAGTCTTCTCACACTCAAAGCACATGTACTCTCTCACACCTGTATGTGTTTTCTCATGTTCATATAAATGATACAGCCGTGAAAAACTCTTTCCACACACAGAACATGAATGTGGCTTCTCCTTTGTATGAACTTGAAGGTGTTTCTTGAAGGTTGATTCCCCACGAAATGTTTTGTCACACTGATCACATGTGAACGGTCTCACTCCGGTGTGGATCCTCATGTGTGCTTTAAGGTGTGATGATCGCATGAAACTCTTCCCACATTGATTGCATGTGTGTGGCTTCTCTCCTGTATGAACTTTCATGTGACTCTTAAGATGTCCTTTTTGTTTGAAACTCGCCCCACACTGATCACATGTGAACGGCTTCTCTCCTGTGTGAACTCTCATGTGATTCTCAAGATGTTGTTTCTTTGAGAAACTCTTTCCACACTGAGTGCAGGTTGTAGATTTCTTGTCTCTTTTCTTTAAAAATGTATTTTTAGTCTTTGAGTGACACAAAGGTTTTTCTTCAGGTTTGTCATGATGTTCCTCCTCCACTTCACTCAGTTCTTCACTCTCCTCCTTCACTTCCATCAGCTCTGAAATGAAAGAAAGTCATTTAAATTTTCAGTACATCAATATAATTTAAAGAGAGAAATATGAAGTGAAAGGTCATAAAATTGAGATTTGCTGTGATAGACAACTGCTATAAAATATTCAGATCATTTTGATGCACAGTCCAGAATGAATCAAGTATAACATTTTATTTGACAGGTAAAAATGTATCATGGCAATTAGACATTTAGAAGACAATTTAAAAATAAGAAATACATAACATCAATTGCTCAAAGCTTAAATATAGCATAAGAAATGTATACCTGACTGAGGTATATTTTTTATGTAAAATAAACTTATTTTTATGTTATTTTACTTTACTTAAGTAAAAAAAAAAATCATTCTAGCAAGTTCAGGTAGCCGAAACCTAAAATTGTGGTAATTTGGCTGACATATGATGGTATAAAAACAGCAAAGATATCAATAGCCAATATAGGGCTGTAGCACTCGACGGCTGAAATATAAGCTGAAACTTAATTTAACATAATTTTTACCACAATTTTAGGTTTCGGCTGCCTGAACTTGCTGGAATTATTTTTTTTACTTAAGTAAAGTAATATAATATAAAAATAAGTTTATTTTACATTAAAAAAATATACCTCAGTCAGGTATACATTTCTTATGCTTAGATTTATGCTTTGAGCAAACCATTGTTGTAATGAACTTAACCTCTTTTTTGCATTTTAAATTGCTTTTAAAATCTGTCTTCACATCATATCAGGATCGTTTCGGTGTCTGTAGAAAGCTAACATGCTCAAAGTCTAGACTGACTGCATCTTTAAATGTGTTATTATCAGTGTCCTACATTCACTCAATGATTCACTCAACCCTGTTACTTCTGACATGATTTTCCTTCTTTCAAAAACACCCAGGAAGTGACATCATCTGGACTCATCATGGGAGGACAAGAAAATGATCTCAATCCATTGTCTCAGTTTTTACACAAATGAATGACTGCATTCATCAACCCTGTTACCAAAGTTACAGTAAGAAGAGATTTTGCTCAAGTTACACTCACAACCCTGTCAGCCATTCTGGAAAGTTGAACAATGTTGTAAACTATATTGAAAATGGCTAAATTCTGGTAACACAATTGCAAATTGAGAACCAAATGAAATAAATGTAAAATATGTAAATAATTTAGTTTGATCTGATGTTGACAATCAATATGAAAGTTTCTCAAACTTCCCTTTACTGAGCTTTTGTTAGAAAAGAACTTTAACTGTTTCTCTAAATGTGCAGAAGTGTTTGAATCTTTCTAACATGAATGTTGTTCAGCATCATGAATGAATGAAGAATAAACACCAACCTCTTTGTTCTTCAGTATCTTCAGTGTGTTTCATTCTGCAGGTTCTGGATCACTCATGTTCTCACTGTCCTCTTTAATAAACTCAGTCTTTAGTGGTTTCAGCTCTTCTTCTTCCTGATGCTCTTCTGATGGGAATATATTTTTATTGATGAACTGCAGTGGGAGGAGCTTCATTGATGACATGACTGCTGTGGGAGGAGCTTCACTGATGATGTGACTGCTGTGGGAGGAGCTTCATTAAGTGAATTGCAGTGGGCGGGGCTTTGTTGACTGAACTGCAGGTTGGTTGGAGGAGATGATCTGCCCAAATCAAAAATAAATCAGTTACTGTGTTTGTTTTTTAGGGTTAAAGTCCAGATATCAAACTGTAGTGTCTGCATCAAATGAAATGTACAAAAGTGATTTTACATAGAAAACCCATCAGGTGAAATGTGTCTGTTTTAATGTTTCAAATTACTTTTTTGAAAACAAAATGTTTTAATGTCCCATCATCATTTAGTGTAACAGATATATTTAATCATTTAATCATTCAATTAATTCAATGTTGAATCAGTTATTTTGACCTGTTTTTAATAGAGTATATAAAAGAATAAGAGATCATCCCATTATAAATTATAAATGATTTCATTATATAAGAACTTCTTGCTGACAAATTGGTGAAAACTGGTGGTTTGAAGGATTGTGGTATAAAGTCTAAAGATTTAAAATGACAATTAAAGTAAATGACAATTAGTATTTTGGGCTTCACTGTGATCCTTCAATACAGTGTTTGAATGTCATCAACTGATTCTCCTAAATATGCCTGAAAAGTTTTATTTATTTTTCTTTCTTCCTTTTTTAATTAATTATTTTTTTGTGCTATATTAACCCTTTTTGTATTTCACCCATAAACTAAATGCATTAAGAATTTATATCAGTCTATCGTAAAGTAACTGATGCTAATTCAGAACTTTATTCTGTTTCTCCATTAAAATAATGACAGATATCTAGAAAAGTAGTAAAGAACTGTAAGAACAACAGTTAAAAGCATAAAGACAAAAATAATTGTTCATATTTGAGGTCCACAAATCCTCTCAGTCTGTTGACAGCAATGAAATGAGCTTTAAGTGTCAATTTACAGCAGATCTGAAGACATCAGCATAATAAATGAGGTGAAAACAGGAACTATTGACATGAAATAAAGAGTGTTTTCAGCAGTTTCTCTGTTAATATTGATGATCCTCAGACTATCAACACTCATTCAACAAGACATTCAAGACATTAGCAGATCAGCATTAGCAGATCATCTCACTTTATTCTGAGTGTTTGCTGTTAGAAATGATTTTTGGAGTCACAATGTATGAGAAAATACTATAAACTGCTTTAATTAAAGACAATACTGTTATTTCTCACAATGTGACACTAATAACGCAAAAACAAACACTAATGACACTCATCTTCATCAACCACTGCTGCTAAACATTTCACCAAGTAAAAACAAAACATTTAGTTTTAGATAAATTAATCTGATTAATTGCACAATGTGGTGATTAATTAATCGAATTTATCGCAATTTAATCGCATGTCAAATTTGACTCAGAAATTACCCCCAAAAGATCATCTAAGAGACATTACAAAAAGTAGCTTTACATATTTTATTTGATTCAACATGAGGATGAGTAAATGATAATTATTAATTATTATTATTATAGAAATGTGATTTATTTATTTAAGTTATACTTAAAAAATAATTTAAAACTGACAGTAGGTGGCAGTAAATGTCTAAATGAGTGAGTTACTGAGTCCTTTCCATTCATTCGATTCGTTCAAACGCCTGATTCATTCAGGAATGAAGTAAATGGCTCTCTTTATGAGTGCACCACTAAATCATTGATTCACCCGATTGATTTGCTCAAAACGTGCAAAACACTATTTAATAACAACATCATACTAAATTAAAAACAAAACATTTATAATAGTTTTAGATAAATGACCAGATTAATAAAAAACATGTTGTGACAAAGTAGTTCCTTATGCAATGATGTCCATACAGTGAATGAAAGCTTTAAAGAAATTGCAAATAGTAGAAGCAGAAATCTAAAATCTCAGAGTTTTTCTCTAAGTGAGATCTTTCCGGCAGGATTTGTGAGTCTGAGACGGGGAGAGTTTTCAGTTTCTGCACATAAAACTGTTACATGTTAAAGATCTAATTACTTTATTCCAATGAATGTTATCATAAAATCAATCCATGTTTCATAGTTAATTCATAGTTATTTAGCAGCAGTGGTTGATGAAGATGAGTGTCATTAGTGTTTGTTTTTGTATTATTTGTGTTGTATCCATGTCATGTTGTGAGAAATAACAGTATTGTCTTTCAATAGAGCACTTTATAGGATGTTCTCACATATCCTGACTCCAATAAGTTTCTAACAGCAAATACTCAGAATAAAGTGAGATGATGTGAATGTCTTGTTGAATGAGTGTTGATAGTCTGAGGATCATCAATATTAACAGAGAAACTGCTGAAAACACTCTTTATTTCATGTCAATAGTTCCTGTTTTCACCTCATTTATTATGCTGATGTCTTCAGATCTGCTGTAAATTGACACTTAAAGCTCATTTCATTGCTGTCAACAGACTGAGGGGATTTGTTGACTACAGATATGTACAATTATTTTTGTCTTTGTGCTTTTAACTTTGTGCTTTTGTTTTTCTTACCATTATCCATATTTGGAATCATTTTATTACATTATATTCTGTTATCATTTATATATAAAAACAAACCCCATAACTGATATATTTTTTTATTTTGGCAGATCAGCTCCTCCCACACTGGGATTCATCATCAGTGAAGCTCCTCCCACAGCAGTCACATCATCAGTGAAGCTCCTCCCACTGGAATGCATCAATAAATGCTGGGATATTCCCATCAAAGAAGCATCAGGAAGAGCTGAAACCAGTAAAGACTGAGTTTATTGAAGAGGACAGTGAGAACACGAGTGATCCAGAACCCTGCAGAATGAAACACACTGAAGATACTGAAGAACAAAGAGGTTGGTGTTTATTCTTCATTCATGATGCTGAACAACATTCATGTTAGAAAGATTCAACAACACATTTAGATATGCAGTTCATCTAATATTCAACAAATGGTCAGTAAAGTGAGATTTGAAAAATTTTCAAATTGATTGTCAACATCAGGTCAGAATACAGATTATTTTACATTTATTTTATATCTGGTTCAAAATTTCCAACAGTGTAATCAAGATTTTAGACATGTATTAAAATAAAAAACAGTAATATCAGTAAACACCAAACTGTATCAAGTAAATTCACTTTCCAGAATGGCTGACAGGGTTTTAAGCTTGACTTAAAGGTGGTAAAGAGGATGTTTTGTTTTATACATTTTTGCAATATTACTTGAAACTGTCTTTACTAACTAATAAAAGACTATTTATTAGGTGCACTGAAAGGAATAATATTAATATACATCATCTGTGCACGAGGTAGGGATCATCGCATAAACAATTGGCCCTCTGGCTTGTCAATCACTGCCGTGACGTTCCTTGTGAGAGACGAGCGCGGCTGCGCGCTCCAGTAACTTTCCACACTCCACAGTCGCCGCATGCAATGTTTTTGTCAGGAGACAGGAGTAACAACTGCAGATTATGAGTTACCTGCGGTGAGTCTGACACAATGAATCCACTAAGTGTGTGCGCTTATGTCCAGTCAGAGCCAGTTGCGTTCAGTCTGCGATTACAGTCGGTGTTCAAATTCCATGTGAAAGTATATAAATCTGCTTCAGGAGCAGGAAACAATTGCTGTATGTTGAGCATAGTCAGAATGTTTTAGCTAGTCGTTAATAACACAGCGAATGCCGGTGGTAAACACTCATGTTCCAATACTCGTGCACGCGTTTTGGGAGGCGTTCACTCGAAATGAGCTGTGAAGGAGGGGGGTTGTTCTTATGCATGCGCTCATTTCAAAAACTCAGTCGACGAAAAGATCCTCTTTACCACCTTTAAGCAAAAGCTGATGTAAAGTTGTATTTTTCATAAAATGTAGAAGTTATTCAAAGTTAAACTGAGACGATGGATTGAGATTATTTTCTTGTCCTCCCATCATGCTGTAGAAAGAGCCCAGATGATGTCACTTCCTGGGCATCACAGTTTTAAGATGAGGAAAATTCATAACAGGGTTGAGGGTCAAAATTCACTTGAGTTTGTTTTCAGTGTCCCACATTCACATGTGTGAAAGTCTGTGAAAGAAAAAGTGTGACCAACCCTTAATCATTAAATATCAATCTAAAAGTTGGTGTCAAGATATGGCAATAATTGTGTCATTCATAAACATATTTAATAGTTCTCACTACAGAAACATGGTGATTTGTCTATAATGTTTTAAATATAATAATTGTTTCAGGGACATATAATAAATATATAAAAGGGCATCAAAGTGATCAGAATATTTCATAGCAGTCGTCTACTTTAGTACATGAAGGTTCACTTTTATGTTCTTTCACTTCATAATCCTCATTTTGAATTACTTTAATATACTGAAAATTAACTTTTTTTGGTTGTGATTTCAGAGCTGATGGAAGTGAAGGAGGAGAGTGAAGAACTGAGTGAAGTGGAGGAGGAACATCATGACAAACCTGGAGAAAAACCTTTGAGTCGCTCAAAGACTAAAAAGACATTTCTAAAGAAAAGAGACAAGAAATCTACAACCTGCACTCAGTGTGGAAAGAGTTTCTCAACCAAACAATATCTTGAGATTCACATGAGAGTTCATACAGGAGAGAAGCCGTTCACATGTGATCAATGTGGGAAGAGTTTTACATCAAAACAAAGTCTTGAGATTCACAGTGCAGTTCATACCGGAGAGAAGCTGTTCGAATGTAATGAATGCGGCAAAACGTTTCGCTGGCCATCAAACCTGAAGACACATCTGAAAATTCATACAAAGGAGAAGCCATATTCATGTTCTATGTGTGGAAAAAGTTTTTCTCAGCTGCCATATTTATATCAACACGAGAAAATACACACTGGTGTGAGAGAGTACGTGTGCTTTGAGTGTGAGAAGACTTTTACTACAGCAAACCAATTAAAAGTGCACCAGAGAATTCACACTGGAGAAAAACCTTACAAGTGTTCACACTGTGACAAGAGATTCAGTCAGTCAGAACATCTGAAAAAACATGAGAGGATCCACAGTGGAGAAAAACCTTACAAGTGTTCACACTGTGACAAAAGATTCAGTGATTCATCACATCTGAAACCACATGAGAGGATCCACAGTGGAGAAAAACCTTACAAGTGTTCACAGTGTAACAAGAGATTCAGTCAGTCATCATCTCTGAAAACACATGAGAAGATCCACAACAGAGAAGCGGCACACGTGTGATCAGTGTGGAAAGAGTTTCTCTTTTAAAAACCACCTGAAGATACACATGAAGATCCATGCAGTGGAGAAACCACATCACCACCCAGCCAGCAATGACATGTGGGGCCCAGATGAGGGCTTCATGGGCGGCAAATGTGGGCCAAATTATGGGCTTGCACCCGGGATCCACATTGGGGCAAGCCGTGGAAGCCCAGACGTACTAAAAGTGGGACCTGTAAGGGTACTGCATGGGTCTTAATTGGGCAATTCATGTCAGACCCATTTGGGCCCCACCTGCCCAAAGGGGTCCAAAGTGGGCTTTGCAACATGGCTACACAGATGGGCTTTAAATGGGATCTGTAAGAGTCTTATGTGGGTCCTAACTGGGTGTTACGTCCAAGGACGTATGTTTTTTTTTTTTTTTTTTTTTTTTTTTTTTCCCTGTTCTCTCTCTCTCTCTCTCTCTTTCTACTTCCATAAGCAGGAAGTAATGGCTGCCACCTGACTCCAATGAAATGATTGGTGATCTGATGTGATTGGAGGAGGAGAGGAAGCTGTGGGGATTTAAGCAGCACCATTGCACAGAGCTGTGTGTGTGTGTGTGTGTGTGTGTGTGTGTGTGTGTGTGTGTGTGTGTGTGTGTGTGTGTGTGTGTGTGTGTGTGCGCGTGCGCGTGCGTGCGTGTGCGTGTGCGCGCGTGTGCGCGCGCTGCATGGAGGCTGCATCGTGAGGCTTCTTTTCCCAACCCAGAAAGCCTTATCGGTTGTTCTTTTGACTTATACCTTGTTGATTGATTCTTTTCTTTAGTGTCATTGTGTTGACACTTTTTGTTGTACTTTGGTGCTACCAGGAAACCCTTATGTTTTGTAAGTCCTTTCCTTTTGTATATACTTTTGTTATTGTTTTCCTTTACCTACGTTTATTTTGTTAATCATTTGGGAAAGGGTTAGTAGAGAGGTGGGTGCCATTTTCTTTATAACTTGTTTTCTCTTGTTTAAGCTAGTTAGGGAGTTAGCGTATTATTGTATTTTGGTTTCTTTTCTTTTGTAGATTAGCTAGTTTCTTCCTAAATAGTTAGAGGGTTTATGTTTGCCTTGCCCCCTCTTGAAGCTTTAATCCTCCCACATTTGTATAATAAATGAACTTGTTTTTGATATTGAGTTGCCTTTGGTCTTTGTTAAAGCCCTGGTGTTGGGAATTGCACCTTGCTGCCTCCACTCATCACACCATATTTATTCTGTTACTTGTCCCCTAACCCCTAGACTAGCTGGGGACGTAACACTGGGCAATTCATGCCAAACCCATTTGGGCCCCACCTGCCCAAAGGGGTTTAAAGTGGGTTTGCAACCGGGATCCACATGGGGGCCAGCCGTGGATGCCCAGGTGGGTTTTAAGTGGGATCTGTAAGGGTCTTATGTGGGTCTTAACCAGGCAATTCATGACAGACCCATTTGGGCCCCACCTGCCTAAAGGGGTTTAAAGTGGGCTTGCACCAGGATTCAACCGTGAATGCCCATATGGGCTTAAAGTGGGCTCTGTAAGGATCTTATGTTGGTCCTAACTGGGCAATTCATGCAAGGTAAGCCCAACCATTCATTTAAGGAAACAATCTAAGAAAAATTAAAAATGAAGAATGAATGTAAGTACAAGATAAATACAAGACACTTGATGCTTTGAACTGCAAGAAATATATTAAATTGAACAACAAAAATTATCTTTAAAAAAACAATGTCACAACATATGGTAAACTAAAAAATATATTTTAAAAAAATCTCTGAAAAAAAAAAACCTCCAAAAATACAATACAAAATACACTCATTATATAATACATTGAACAACAAACATAATCTTTAACAATTTAAATTAAAGCCTTATCCCAGGAACATCACGGTTGATGCTCATGATGCCAAACCACTCAGATGTTCCTGGGAGTCATAAGGCTGATATTAATTCAGCTCCATCAAATTGGCTGTGCTTGTTTTACTTTCATATACTTAAAATGTAGGTAATTATATTATTATTATACAATTATCATTTATTTAGCTCCTTTGTCAGAATATTTTACGAGTTTTAATAATTCTTATATTTTTATAATACAGGTCCTTCTCAAAAAATTAGCATATTGTGATAAAGTTCATTATTTTCCATAATGTAATGATAAAAATTAAACTTTCATATATTTTAGATTCATTGCACACCAACTGAAATATTTCAGGTCTTTTATTGTTTTAATACTGCTGATTTTGGCATACAGCTCATGAAAACCCAAAATTCCTATCTCAAAAAATTAGCATTTTTCATTCGACCAATAAAAGAAAAGTGTTTTTAATACAAAAAAAGTCAACCTTCAAATAATTATGTTCAGTTATGCACTCAATACTTGGTCGGGAATCCTTTTGCAGAAATGACTGCTTCAATGTGGCGTGGCATGGAGGCAATCAGCCTGTGGCACTGCTGAGGTGTTATGGAGGCCCAGGATGCTTCGATAGCGGCCTTAAGCTCATCCAGAGTGTTGGGTCTTGCGTCTCTCAACTTTCTCTTCACAATATCCCACAGATTCTCTATGGGAATCAGGTCAGGAGAGTTGGCAGGCCAATTGAGCACAGTAATACCATGGTCAGTAAACCATTTACCAGTGGTTTTGGCACTGTGAGCAGGTGCCAGGTCGTGCTGAAAAAACGAAATCTTCATCTCCATAAAGCTTTTCAGCAGATGGAAGCATGAAGTGCTCCAAAATCTCCTGATAGCTAGCTGCATTGACCCTGCCCTTGATAAAACACAGTGGACCAACACCAGCAGCTGACATGGCACCCCAGACCATCACTGACTGTGGGTACTTGACACTGGACTTCAGGCATTTTGGCATTTCCTTCTCCCCAGTCTTCCTCCAGACTCTGGCACCTTGATTTCCGAATGACATGCAAAATTTGCTTTCATCCGAAAAAGCACTTTGGACCACTGAGCAACAGTCCAGTGCTGCTTCTCTGTAGCCCAGGTCAGGCGCTTCTGCCGCTGTTTCTGGTTCAAAAGTGGCTTGACCTGGGGAATGCGGCACCTGTCCACCTGTCTGACTCAGTCCACTGCTTCCGCAGGTCCCCCAAGGTCTGGAATCGGTCCTTCTCCACAATCTTCCTCAGGGTCCGGTCACCTCTTCTCGTTGTGCAGCGTTTTTTGCCACACTTTTTCCTTCCCACAGACTTCCCACTGAGGTGCCTTGATACAGCACTCTGGGAACAGCCTATTCGTTCAGAAATTTCTTTCTGTGTCTTACCCTCTCGCTTGAGGGTGTCAATGATGGCCTTCTGGTCGGCAGTCTTACCCATGATTGCGGTTTCGAGTAATGAACCAGGCTGGGAGTTTTTAAAAGCCTCAGGAATGTTTTGCAGGTGTTTAGAATTAATAAGTTGATTCAGATGATTAGGTTAATAGCTCGTTTAGAGAACATTTTCATGATATGCTAATTTTTTGAGATAGGAATTTTGGGTTTTCATGAGCTGTATGCCAAAATCATCAGTATTAAAACAATAAAAGACCTGAAATATTTCAGTTGGTGTGCAATGAATCTAAAATATATAAAAGTTTAATTTTTATCATTACATTATGGAAAATAATGAACTTTATCACAATATGCTAATTTTTTGAGAAGGACCTGTATATCTCCAGCTATATTTGCTCTTTGGGTTATGCAAGCAAACAAAATTCAACCTTAGTCAATATTTATCCTTCATTTTGTATTAGCTGCTAGTGCAGTTGTAACTGCAACACTACAACTAACGATAGAAGCCAGCAAGATGCACAGGGAGACCGGGGAGACCAACATTATGATGTTTACAAGCCCAAAACATTTGAGACTGTTTGCTTACACATTTAGTTTGATTTGATTTGTTCCAATTTATTCTTAGAGCAAAAGGTGGGGACAGTGCAATATGTTGAAGTATATGTTTTTCCTTTTGGTTAGATTCTACATCAGATTAAACAGCACAAACAGACTACTGTACAATCTGCAGTGTTATTTTTATGGCAACATAATATTTCAACTTACCTTAATTTTATGGAAATTCGGCGTTGGTCGGAAGAAATATGCATTTCACCTCCAAGTCACAGCCAGCTTGCTTTCCGATTCTGAATGGACTGTTAACGTTTTGAGTGCGAAACACGGCCTTTGCATACAGGCCCCAGAGATGTCCGAACTGCCTGACCAAATAATTTAATACAGTAAAATTCGTAAATTAAAGGATATGTGAGAGAATTAACAAACGACTTAACTGCTTCGCTGGCTTCATTATGAATGAGCCTAATTAGGTGTTGTTGTGCATAACAGGCAGTGGTGGAGAGTACTGAAAATCTGTAGTCAAGTACAATTAAGTGCATTGCTAAAATATTACTCAATTACGAGTAAAAGTACCGGTGTTAGAGAAATACTCAAGTAAAAGTACAGTTTGTTAAAAAAAAAAAAAAAAAAAAAATTAAAAAGAAAATATTCAGAGTATTAGTTACTTTTAACCACTGATGTCACCGTCACTTCTCCAGACTAGGGCTAGAAATTGTGTGTTTTCCTTTACCAGAAGTTAACATGCCAACAATCTATTAATCATTAATAATTGATAAGATGCAAAACAAGTGTTTTTCCCTCATTTTTTTCTCATTTAAGTTTTTATTTCCTTATTAAGCAAATGTCTCCGGCAGACAAAAAACTAAATTACATGAGGAGCCACGACTATTGATTAAATATCCATGAATACATTTTTAACTGGTTAAATTCTTCATTCAGAATCAATGAAAGATCAATAATTAACGTCCTTTTTTTGTTTTGTTTTGTTTTCCGTCCTCATGACCCGGTTTTCATCGGCTTGTTTGCTATCAAATCATCTTACTGGCTACAAAAATGCAGATAAAAGGTTTGGATATGAATTAAAATTGTACTCAGTACTCAACTATGATTTTAAAAGTAACTTAGTAGATTACATGGATTAATGAATATTACAAGCAGGGCTTGACATTAACACCCGCCAAATGCGGGTAGATTTCAGCTGTGGTAAGACAGCCACTCCCACTAGCCACTTTGGCGGGTTGAATATAATTTCAGTTTACAGCCAAATGATCGTCGAAGATCGTCGTAGCACAAAATTACAATCCAATCACACAATTCGTTATTTAGGCTACGTGCAGTTAGTGAAGGAGGGATAGGCGGAATTGCGCTGAATGACACACAACAGAAGCGCTCTGGTTACGGCTTAAGTGGACGTAAACAGGTGGGTAATAACTGGATATGCGTCAGTTACGTCCATGCATTGAGCAGTCCAATCAAATACCTGTCTGTCATTAATGTTAATCAAACAACAAAAGATGTTAAATAATCTGAAAAAAGATTATTTTTAATTTACTATTGTTTTTGTAATTTGCTTCTTTGTTTTTTTTATATAGCCTAACACAAATAACTTATACAATTTCTCATATTAGCCCATGCTCATATTGTCCACCTCTTGCCCACCTGTACATACCAGCTGATATACAATGTAGTCTTGATTTGGGTGGTGAATCTGCATTTAAAAGTTTGGAAGGGTTTTAAATCTTCTAAATCAAGTAAAATTACTCAAAATAAAGTAATTTAAGCATAACAAAGTCATCTTTAATCATATAAGCTAAAATGTAATTTACCAACATCAAAATTGTGGCCAGTGAAAATGCTCAGTGGCTAGTAACTTTGGAAAACCACAGTGGCTGGTGAGCAAAAAAGTTAATGTCAAGCCCTGATTACAAGTAAAAGTACAGGCTTGAAAATCTACTCATAAAAGTACAAGTACCCCAAAAAACTACTTAATTACAGTAATCTGAGTATTTGTAATTAATGACTTCCACCTCTGATACCAGAAACCACTCCCCAAGCGGGTCTTGAATCTGGGTATCCGGCGTGGTAGATGGATGTGCAAACTGACCAAAAGCCAATTGGGTAGCAAAATGGGTCCTATGAGGCATCAGGGAGGGATTTACCCAACATTCTACAGGCAAATATATGTTATAAGCAACTTATGTTAAGTTAGCAAAATATTCATATAATATAAATATTGTAAATATTCAAATGCCAGCAGTAGCAATGCTGTCTCCTTTACACTTATCCCCATAAATCTGTCCCAATCTGGGTCACTGCACCAATGAAAGTGTTTATGTGAATGCTCCATGCACTGTCGGAAGGCTTTCTGCAGCTTTATTCTTTTACTTAAATTGAAAGGGCCTCTGTCCTTACAGGCCTACTTCTTTAACTACCTCAGCCCCTCCCTTTACCGTCTTAAACCATTAACCATGTATATGTCAATGCATCCTGAAGATCTTCAGATAGCCTGACCAAACAGATCTACTGTACCTTTTGCAGCCAACACATCAGTCATTGTTGGTGTATGAGCTACACCTTGATAGAAACACATGCTACTCCTTGGTCCAAGGACATCTAACAACACAGAAGTGGCAGACAGATTGATGATGAGGCCTCCTGCAAGTCCTTTTTTTTTCATTTTTCCTCTTGTCCTGTCCAGCATCGAAGCAAGCAGAATGATGCTCTGTCTGCCATGTTGTGACGAGCAGATTTTGCTTTGCCAAGAGGAGCTTGAATGATAAGGCTCCCCTTGATATCCTAAGTTAAGCTTATTTTATTTTATTTTATTTTTGATGCTTGTTTGTAGATGAGCATTACATAATATTGCTGGACCTGAACCAATCACCCAAACCCATGGCCACTTGGCCAATAAATATGCCATGCAGGACCCATATATGTGTTCCCAGATCAAAGCCATGCCCATTCGGCCCATAAATATGCCATGCAAGACCGGTTTATATGTACGCAGTTCAAACCCATGGCCACTTGGCCCATAAATATGCCATTCAAGACCCATATATGTGTTCCCAGATCAAACCAATGCCCACTTGGCCCATAAATATGTCATGCAAGACCCATATATGTGTTCCCAGTTCAAACCCATGCCCACTTGACCCATAAAACTTCTATGCAGGACCCATATGTGCATTCCCAGTTCAAACCCATGTCCACTTGGCCCATAAATATGCCATTCAAGACCCATATATGTGTTCCCAGTTCAAACCCATGCCCACTTGGCCCATAAATTTGTCATGCAAGACCCATATATGTGTTCCCAGTTCAAACCCATGCCCACTTGGCCCATAAAATTTCTATGCAGGACCCATATGTGCATTCCCAGTTCAAACCCATGTCCACTTGGCCCATAAATATGCCATTCAAGACCCATATATGTTTTCCTAGTTCAAACCCATGCCCACTTGGCCCATAAAAATTCTATGCAGGACCCATATGTGCATTCCCAGTTCAAACCCATGCCCACTTGGCCCATAAATATGCCATTCAAGACCCATATATGTGTTCCCAGTTCAAACCCATGTCCACTTGGCCCATAAATATGCCATTCAAGACCCATATATGTTTTCCTAGTTCAAACCCATGCCCACTTGACCCATAAAAATTCTATGCAGGACCCATATATGTGTTCCCAGATCAAACCCATGCCCACTTGGCCCATAAATATGCCATTCAAGACCCATATATGTGTTCCCAGTTCAAACCCATGCCCACTTGGCCCATAAATATGTCATGCAAGACCCATATATGTGTTCCCAGTTCAAACCCATGCCCACTTGGCCCATAAAAATTCTATGCAGGACCCATATGTGCATTCCCAGTTCAAACCCATGTCCACTTGGCCCATAAATATGCCATTCAAGACCCATATATGTGTTCCCAGTTCAAACCCATGCCCACTTGGCCCATAAATATGTCATGCAAGACCCATATATGTGTTCCCAGTTCAAACCCATGCCCACTTGGCCCATAAAAATTCTATGCAGGACCCATATGTGCATTCCCAGTTCAAACCCATGTCCACTTGGCCCATAAATATGCCATTCAAGACCCATATATGTGTTCCCAGTTCAAACCCATGCCCACTTGGCCCATAAATATGTCATTCAAGACCCATATATGTGTTCCCAGTTCAAACCCATGCCCACTTGGCCCATGCCTGTCCCTTATGGGGCCCATGTAATCAGCTCATATGGGCTTCCTATGTAGGACTCGTACTACAAAACCTACATGGGACCCGCTGATTTCACCCAGCCAAAGCCCATGCCCACACAGTACCCATGGAACCCGTAGTTAACCCATCTGGGCCCCACGTGTCATTGCTGGCTGGGAAGTTTTTTCTCCAGGTTTGTCATGATGTTCCTCCTCCACTCAGTTCTTCACTCTCCTCGCTCTCTTCTGTCAGCTCTGAAATCAAAGAAAAAGAGTTTAATTGCATATTCATCAAAATCTTTCAAAGAGAGAAATATGAAGTGAAAGGCAATTTTTGCATATTTTTAAGTCTCTTTTTTTTTTACACAAACTGTACAGTATTGATCATATTCATCAGCCCTGTTTCCAAAGTTATTATAAGAAGAATAATCTCTATAACTCTGAATAATTTCTACAATTTATGAGAAATACAACTTTACCTATAAATCAGATTTAGCTTAAACTATGCTTACAACCCTGTCAGCCATTCTAGAAAGTTAATTTACTCGATACACTTTGGTCTTAATATATATATATACTCTGGGAGGAGCTTAATTAATGATGTGACTGCTGTGGGAGGAGTTTCACTGACTGAACTGCAGATTGGTTGGATCTGCCAAAATAAAATAATAAAAATATATCAGTTACTGTGTTTGTTTTTATAGGGTTAAAGACCAGATCAAATTAAATGTACAAAAGTGATATTACATAGAAAACCAATTAAATGCATGTGTCTATTTTAATGTTTCAACTTTTGTGAAAACAAAATGTTTTAATGTTCCATCATCTTTTAGTGTAACAGATATATTTATTGCTAAAAGGAAACAGTTATTTCGACCTGTACTTAATAAAATATATAAAGGAATAAGAGATATCATACTATTATATTTTAAATGATTAAAAACTTCTTGCTGACAAATGAGTGAAATCTAGTGGTTTGAAGGAAAGTGGCAAAGTATAAAGATTTAAAATGACAATTTAAGAATATTTTGGGCTTCACTGTGATCCTTCAATAAAGTGTTTGAATGTCAGAAAATGATTCTTATTCTAAATACTGTTATTTAGAATAAGAAGTTTTTTTTTTTTGCTATATTCCTTTTTGTATTTCACCCATAAACTAATTGCATGAATCATTTATATCCATCTATCATAAAGCAACTGATGCTAATTCAGAACTTTTTATATCTAAATCAAACATTATTCTGTTTCTTCATTTAAAAAATGAAAGATGTCTAGAAAAAAAAAGTTGAAAACATGAATACAGGAATAAACACATAAACACCATCAAATCCCCCCAGTCTGTTGAGAGCAATGAAATGAGCTTTAAGTGTCAATTTACAGCAGATCTGAAGACATCAGCATAATAAATGAGGTGAAAACAGGAACTATTGACATGAAATAAAGAGTGTTTTCAGCAGTTTCTCTGTTAATATTGATGATCCTCAGACTATCAACACTCATTCAACAAGACATTCAGATCATCTCACTTTATTCTGAGTGTTTGCTGTTAGAAACTGATTACTGGAGTCAGGATATGTGAGGAAAGACTATAAAACTGATCTATTGAAAGACAATAATGTTATTTCTCACAAAATGACACACATAAAACATAATACAAAAAATAAAGAGCACCACAAAGCAATATTTAATCATTCCAGTATCAATCTGTTCATATTTATCTATATTAACATTGAAGTACAGATTTAAAATATCTCATGGCTAGTGCAGCAGCAGCATGTGAGGAAAATATGTTGAATTCATTCAGACCTGAGCTATTTTGTGTTCGTTTGTGTGATTGTTTTGATGTTTTATAGTGAAAACTGCTAATGAATGTCAAGTTGATGCAGAAACTTGGGAAAATGAGATCCAGGCAGTAGATAATGTTGATGAAAAATTATTTATTCATTACAATTAAATTTAGCCTCACACGCAAACTTTAATCGATAATGCAAATACTTAATAAAACCAAAAGGTAAAATAACCATCATAAAGGAGTAGTCAATAGTTAACAATAAATTTAGAGTACTGTAAAATCCAGAGTATTGTATCTAATAGATGAAAATCAAAAAGAATTAAAACATTAAGACATTTGCAGATAAGAGAGAAGCAGAAGCCCAGGAGAGAAAAAGCCCCATTATCAATAACTCAGTCCATATTATACCATAAGCATTACAGGGAGATTCCCAACCCACTCAAACTGATGTTTTTGTTCAAATGAAAAAGGTTAATTTCACCCATTACGTCGTCCACTGGACCAGTGTCAAAAATAGTTGTTTTAACCCTTAGGGAATTTTGCAAATCTTGCACTATTAAATGTCAGCAAACACTGATTCTGAAAAACATCACTTCTGCAGTACTTGGCAGGCGTCCAATGTCTAATCACAAACGTGTCAGAGTGACCTGTCACACTGGAATACTTGAAGAACAATTGAACATAACAAGCATACTCTCTTAAATATAAAGTAAATATATAAATATAAAGTATGAGTACATAAATATAGGAAATCAAAAGTGAAACTGATAAATCATGAGCCATAAACGATTAACATAAATATTAATAAAAATGCATGAATATGAATATTGACCATTTCGGATCCACCACAAGTCAAAAGTCAAAGTTTGAGAACTGATGGGAATCGATCTCTAGTTTTGCTGCTGCCATTTTCTTTCTACTCTTTTAACATATTTAGATTAACTTTGTCAGTTTACATCATTAAAACACTGGAACAGAAAGTGCTAAATTCATTGAGCCCATAACGAGCCACGTGAGATATTTTAAATCTAGATAGAAAAACCTGCAATTATCATAAAATATAAAAATATTATTCATTTATAATTACATTATTGTAATAAATGTAGTTCCTAGAAAATCAAACTATTCATATTCATTATGCTGCTGTAGTTATTTATCTCATGGTTGATGCCATTAGTGTTTGTTTTTGTGTTTTATTCATGTCATATTGTGAGAAATATTTCTGTTATTTAACAGTATTATCTTTCAATAGATCAGTTTTATAGTCATATATCCTGACTCTAATAATCAGTTTCTAACAGCAAACACTCAGAATAAAGTGAGATGATGTGAATGTCTTGTTGAATGAGTGTTAATAGTCTGAGGATCATCAATATTAACAGAGAAACTGCTGAAAACACTTTATTTCATGTCAATAGTTCCTGTTTTCACCTCATTTATTATGCTGATGTCTTCAGATCTGCTGTAAATTGACACTTAAAGCTCATTTCATTGCTCTCAACAGAATAATGTTCGATTTAGAAATAAAATGTTCTGAATTAGCATCAATTCTTTTGCGAAAGACTGATATAAATTCTTAATGCAATTAGTTTATGGGTGAAATACAAAAAGGGGCAAAAAAGCAAACAAAAAAAAACTTGTCAGAACTTAGTACAAAAATCATTTGATCACTGTATTTAATGACCACAATGCAGCCCAAAATACTCTGTCTGTCTTTTAAAATCTTTATACTTTTTATAGTGTATATTTATACACTATCCTTCAAGCCACTAAGTTTTTAATCATATAAAATTTAACAAAATGTAGTATGATCTCTTATTATTTTATATTTATTAAGTACAGGTAAAGAATAACTGTTGTTTCCTTTTTGCATTAAATATATCTGTTACACTAAATGATGATGGCACATTAAAAACATTTTGTTTTCACAAAAGTCATTTGATACATTAAAATAGACACTTGCATTTAATTGGTTTTCGATGTTAAATTGATTTTTTACATTTAATTTGATGCAGACACTAACATTTGATATCTGGACTTTAAGCCTATAAAAACAAACACAGTAACTGATATTTTTTATTTCTGCAGATCAGCTCCTCCCACTGCAGTTCATCATCAGTGAAGCTCCTCCCACGGCAATCACATCATCAGTTAAGCTCCTCCCATAGCAGTTCTCCAATAAATTCAGAATTGTTCCCATCAGACGAGCATCAGAAGAGCTGAAACATGAGTGATCCAGAACTCTGCAGAATGAAACACACTGAAGATACTGAAGAACAAAGAGGTTGGTGTTTATTCTTCATTCATTCATGATGCTGAACAACATTCATGTTAGAAAGATTCAAACACTTCTGCACATTTAGAGAAACAGTTGAAGTTATTTATATTATTAAACTTATTATTTCAATATCTGCTTCACAGTTTGCAAGAGTGTTTCCAGAATTTAGGCATTTTCAATATAATTTCAACACTGTTATTTTTTAGGAATAAACTGTAAACACCAAAATGTATGAAGTAAATGATCTTTCCAGAATGGCTGACAGGGTTGTGAGTGAAACTTGAGCAAAATCTCTTCTTACAGTAACTTTGGTAACAGGGTTGATGAAATTGAATTCATTTGCGTAAAAACTGAGACAATGGATTGGGATTATTTTCTTGTCCTCCCATCATGCTGTAGAAAAGAGCCCAGATGATGTCACTTCCTGGTGTCACAGTTTTAAGAAATCATCTGTCTTTAAAAGGAGGAAAATCATGTCAGAAGTAACAGGGTTGAGTGAATCACGTAGGACACTGATAATAACACATTTAAAGATGCAGTCAGTCTAGACTTTGAGCATGTGAACTTTCTACAGATGCTGAAACGATCATGATGTGACGTCACACTCTGTGAATCTCTTTTAAAAACATAAATAACAAATAATAATCACTCCAAAATGTAAAAATATACAATATACTCCACTTTACTGCAAACTTCACTTGATCTTGTGTTTCTGGAGTCTCACATTCACATGTTCATGAAAGGAAGTCAGTGGAAGGAGAAGTCTACTGTGAATGGCCCTTAATAATTACACAGTTTTAGGAAAATGAATTAAATATCAACCTTAAAGTTCATGTCAAAATATGAGAAAAATGAGAATATTAGATAATTTTGTGATTGATCAAAAAATATATATTTAATAGTTCTCACAACAGAAACATGCCTCTAATGTTTTAAATATAATAATTGAGTAAAGAGCACAGGACACAGCTTGCCCAAACTTTTCTCCTCATTTATCCCCCTCTCCCTCTCCCTCTCCCTCTCCCTCATCCCTTCCTCTCCCTCTGATTCAAGGCACTGAAAGTTTACTAATGCCTGTAGACCACAAATTATGTTTCTTGTGAATCTCTTTCCCCTTTCATGTTTGTCAAGTCAAGTCACCCTTATTTATTTAGTGCTTTTTACAATGCAGCTTTACAGTGATAACTGGTATATATTTTTTTGCTGCACAGCAGCTCTTAAAGCGATAGTTCATCTAAAAATGAAAATGTGATGTTTATCTGCTTACCCCCAGGACATCCAAGATGTAGGTGACTTTGTTTCTTCAGTAGAACGCAAATGATGATTTTTAACTCCAACCATTGCAGTCTGTCAGTGGTATAATACAAGTCATTGGGAACTTCATCTATAAGAGTCAAATAAACTTGCATAGACAAATCCAAATTAAACCCTGCGGCTCGTGACGACACATTGATGTCCTAAGACACGAAACGATCGGTCTGTGCGAGAAACTGAACAATATTTATTTACATTTAGTCATTTAGCAGACGCTTTTATCCAAAGATATCAGAGCTTATCGATACACCAGTCTTTCATAATTTAGCCCCAGGGCCAATTTAATACCGGGTTTCAGTTAGGGCTGTCAACGAATATTCTAAATTCGAATATATATTCGAATAGTTTTAAAAAAACGAATTTCGAAGGTGAAAATTAATATTCGAATAAAAAAAAAAATGTGGAAAAAAACGCCCGCAGTAGTAGAGGCGTGGCTGTCTGCTTTGCGAGTGGGCGCGCTAGATAGGTCACAGGAGTCGCACTGTCTGGCACAGCGTCACACTGATGAAAGTTAACGCTTCTTGCATGGAAGATGGCAGAAAGTGCAGAGCCCAACTCGACCGCAGCAGAGAAAGCGATTTTAACCCCCCAAAATCTAAAAAGCCATGTCTGGAAGTACTTTGGATTTTGGTCGGTAGGAGGTAAAATTGTTGAGCCACGAAATAAAGTTGTATGCAAGATACAGTTAGCATACCATTCGACCACTAGCAACATGAGGTCACATCTCGAAAATGTGCACCCAAATGAGCATGGCATAATGTGTGGAACTCCAGCTAAACAGTCACGTCTTGACACTTACTTTGCATCGCCCGCCACAAGCTCTTTGTCTGCAACACGACAAGAGGCCATAACGGAGAAATTAATTTCGTTCATTTGTAAGGACATGAGACCGATCAGTGTCGTGGATGGGGCAGGCTTCAGGGAGTTCTGTCAAGCAATGGAACCAAGGTATAACGTTAAACAGAAACATTATTAAGGAAAAGTTCCATGTTTACCACAGCACAGCTCGCTTGGAGCATTCAATATGCTGTAAAACTTCAATTAATATTAATAATATTTGTGTCTTAAATAGACTACCTATAAAAGTAGTTATGTCTCTTTGTATTAATTTGTCCTGTTACTGATGTAATGCACGTCATTGACAAAAAAATGCGCAACCAGATGTTCGAATAGTTCGAATATTCGTGTTTTTTTAGAGGGAATATTCGAACGTCATTTTTGAGCAATTTTGACAGCCCTAGTTTCAGTACCCATCCCTAGTCCTGACACGTGTTGTCTAACCCCAATAGAGTTTAGAATGTCTGTAAATGCCAAACTTAATGAGTCTTTTTTATTATCTACATGGATATTAAAATCACCAACAACAAGGTCTTTATCTGCAGCTAGTACTAACTCTGAATCAGAAAATCAGCAAATTCTTTGATAAAGTCTGTATGGTGTCCTGGTGGCCTGTATACAGTAGCCAGCACAAATGTCAACTTACATGATGTTACATAAAGTACCATCACTTTGAAGGAATTATATTTGAAAGACTTTTGAGTAGTAATGAAAATATTACTATAAATTACAGCAACACTTCCTCCTCTGCCGTTTCGATGAGGATTGTGTTGATAATCGTAACACTGAGGGATAGACTCATTTAAAGTAATGTAATTGTTTGGTTAATTGTTAGCCAGGTTTCCGTTTGCCACCTGAACAAATTGACCTTATACAATGTTAAATGGTTAAAAAAAAAACAGTTAAAAAAAAATCAGCACCACAGGAAATGAATGGGGAATACTACAGTAGGTATCCAACCAGAATAATAGAGTTACCGCTCCCACGGCCCCAAAATTGGGAACGTGTGTTTACTGCCTATCGCTAAGTGGTGCTATAATCATAGACTTTTAAAAAATTAGAAAGTAAATATGTCAGTTCATTCTGTCAAGTATTAATCTGAACAAAAATTAAATAAGTGGTGGAGCCACTCCTTGTCTCCTGATATATTCCTATATATATTCCTATTTTTTAATGGCTACAACATGTATAGTACTGTACAGAGAAATTGAGGTAAATCAAAATGATTGACATGATTTGACCCAAATGTCACATCTTTCCATCACCTGCTTATTAAAAAAAAGTTTCAATAATAATAACAACAACAACAATAATGATAAATAATAGGCCCAATCCATGCCTGACTGCTGCACTCGCATTTGTTTCTAGAGTTGGTATGAACGCTTTCCTCAGTTTATTTTCAGATAGTTCCCGATTGACAATCCACACTGCTCAAACATTCTAAACCTCTACAAAACCAGTTGAAACAAACATCACAATATTCATAACTTGATGGACACATCGAGAGTTTTATCCTGAAAGGAACTTTGCCTGCTCTTTAAGTTAAAAAAACGTATATCATCCGGCTGGCTCTCCAACACTCTCCATAAGAGCAGGATTCACACCTCTATTGTTCTGCTCTCCCACGATGAAGCTTCTGAACTGCCTCTCCCAACCCTCAGACTATCTGTTAGGAGAGGAGCGTCTCTGACTACTATAAACAGAGAACTCGCAATTCAGACTTAAATTGCTATTCTAGACATTAGGCTAGCATCACTGTTGATCATCAACAGTGTAGGGTACATTACTTCACACCGACCGTTCTCTCACTGGTGTGATTGCATCAAATCTCTCTCTCTCTCTCTCTCTCTCTCTCTCTCTATCTATCTATCTATCTATCTATCTATCTGTCAATTTTAAGCTGCAGTACATTTGTGAATAGGGTAAAAAAATTAACTTATAGATATCACCATACTACCCCAGCTGATTGATTACATTAAAAATTGCAAACATTTTTTGTATTACAAGTTTTCTAAAATGTTATGTTTAAATATGCAAATGAGCTGTTATCTAATTAAATATGCGCTAATTTGCATACATTTCTAGAACAAAAATCTGAATATTGGATGATGTCAAGTTCAAAATTCTTGTTTAATTTTTTGGACATATTAAATTCAAAGGCTTTTACAGAGGACATTTTGGATATCTCTTTTTATCACTCCATAAATCAGAAAATACTATCAACAGCCAGAAAAAAAATTTTCACCATTTTTTTAGGAATAAAATGTTGTATAAAATCAGGCAAATTATATATCAACAAATCCCTCTGTAAAAACCTTCAGAATATAGATAGGAATAAAACTGTAAAGTTTGGTGTATATAAGTTCTGCTGAAGTTGAGATTTCTGACTCAGAGCAGAAGAAAAAACTCATTTTGAGAAAACGGCCTTTAAAGATATTTACTGTAATTGAAATCTATAGACGCAAATAGATAAAGTGCTATAAAATATACACTTAAAAGTGTATTTTGAATGTTTTCTTTCCACCAGTCTGAAAAAACACTTTATGAAAAGCCAAAAAGTGCAAAATCTCAAAATTGACAGGTGCCTGAAAAAACATTGTTTTTGCCTGTAGTGTCTCCGCTTAATTTCTCATAAATATGAGAGGGCACATGCCTCCTCGGTTTGCCTATATATAACAGTGACCATATATAACATAACTGTTGCGTTTTTATTATTTTTCATTTATGACTACAGCTCTGATGTTTCTTATATTTCAAAATGCAAAAATTGCAGCTGTTTTGCAAAATGTCCCTTTGCAAACGGCTTTGATATGTGACTGGTTTATTTTTGCTGTGACAGCTGGCGCGGTGGAAATAGGCATTCTGGTTGAGAACCATTTGTATAATTCAGAGCAATGTTTTCTTTATTTTTTAATTTTATAATGAATTATTAAGAATTATTTAAAGAAAGGTGGCAGAGCAGCTATTTGAGAAATTCTGTAGCCAGAAGACGTCCATTCAGTGCTGATTGTCTTAATTCAGTAAATCTAAATGTAATAACCATTTGAAACTGGAGTCAAATTAAGTGCAGAGCTAAAGTAAAATTGAGACTAAGCAGTTTTCTATCAAATCTCAATTTTATGACCTTTAACTTCATATTTCTCTCTTTAACTTATATTGATGTATTGAAAATGAACACTTTTTCTCTTTCATTTCAGAGCTGATGGAAGTGAAGGAGGAGATTGAAGAACTGGAGGAGAAACATCATGACAAACCTGAAGAAAAACCTTTGAGTCACTCAAAGACTAAAAAGACATTTTCAAAGAAAACAAGAGCAAAGAAATCTACAACCTGCTCTCTGTGTGGAAAAAGTTTTACATACAAATGTCATTTTGAGCGTCACATGAGAGTTCATGCTGAAGAGAAGCCGTTCACATGTGATCAGTGTGGAAAGAGCTTCACTAAAAAACAACGTTTCAATGTTCACATGAGAGTTCATACAGGAGAGAAGCCATTCACATGTGATCAATGTGGGAAAAGTTTCTCACAAAAAGTAAATCTTACTGATCACATGACAGCTCACACAGGAGAGAAGCCACACACATGTGATCAATGTGGGAAGAGGTTCCGTCTAACATCAACCCTTAAAAGACACATGATGATCCACACCGGAGAGAAGCCATTCACTTGTCATCAATGTGGGAAGAGATTCCGTCAATCATCAAGCCTTAAAAAACACATGAGGATCCACACCGGAGAGAAGCCGTTCAAATGTGATCAATGTGACAAAACATTTATTGGGGAATCAACCTTAAAGAAACACCTGACAGTTCATATGAAGGAGAAGCCACATTTATGTTCTGTGTGTGGAAAGAGTTTTTCACTGTTACAATATTTACATGTGCATCAGAAAGTTCACAATGCTGTAAGAGATCATGTGTGCTTTGAGTGTGAGAAGACTTTTGTTACAGCAAGCAGTTTAAAAAAGCACCAGAGAATTCACACTGGAGAAAAACCTTACAAGTGTTCACAGTGTGACAAGAGATTCGGTTATTCATCATCTCTGAAAACACATCGGAGACTTCACACTGGAGAAAAACCTTACAAGTGTTCACACTGTGACATGAGATTCAGTTATTCATCATATCTGAAAACACATGAGAAGATCCATACTGGAGAAAAACCTTACAAGTGTTCACACTGTGACAACAGATTCAGTCAGTCAGAACATCTGAAAACACATGAGATGATCCACAGCAGAGAGAAGCCACACACATGTGTGATCAGTGTGGAAAGAGTTTCTCTATTAAAAGTAACCTGAAGATACACATGAAGATCCATGCACCACAGTCTGAAATCATGATAAGTAGTTCATCTTTATGTGCTGAGAAACAAAGTCTCTTCTGTGAAAGTTAGCCAAATCTCTCCTCTCCAGCTATAGTTGGCGCTGTTGCCCTGTCTGCTGTTGAATTATCCAGGTTGTGGATGAGAAGCAACCCTGCTCCAGTAATACATATTAAAGTGCTATATAAATGCCTCATTCATTCATTCATTCATTTATTAGTTAACCATTTCTTAATTTGCGTTCTTGTCTGTTTATATGAAAAATCATCAGTTGCTGCCCGAGTACTGATCCAATTCAAAGTTCACATCTAGCCAAGTACAGTTCAAATCCCCGGATGTGTTCTTGATCCACCCCTTTTATCAAGGACACCTCAAGAGGGGACTTTTGCGGACTTGACATGGCCAGGTATCCCAGAATGCATCTCGCACTAACCAGCAAGCGTCAATAGCAGATTAGAAAACCTGCATATTTTAAAGGTCCCGTTCTTCGTGATCCCATGTTTCAAACTTTAGTTAGTGTGTAATGTTGTTGTTAGAGTATAAATAAAATCTGTAAAATTTTAAAGCTCAAAGTTCAATGCCAAGCGAGAAATTTTATTTAACAGAAGTCGCCTACATCGAACGGCCAGTTTGGACTACATCCCTCTACTTCCTTCTTTAATGACGTCACTAAAACAGTTTTTTGACTAACCTCCGCCCACAGGAATACACAAGAGTTGCGTTTGTAGAGTGTGTTTGTCGCCATGTCGTCGAAACGCTGTTATTTTCATCCCGCAGTCCAATCACCGGGTCTGATTCCAGCTCAAATTGATAGGGTAAAATTAAAGACATGTTTACAATAACACTGAGCGCGTGCATCTCCACGTTATGGTAAGAGGCGTGACCTTTCCGGGCAAGGTTCGCTAAGCTGCTGTCGAATCACAACACAGGAACCGCTGGCACAATCAGAACTCGTTACGTATTTCTGAAGGAGGGACTTCATAGAACAAGGAAGTCATCAGCCCGTTTTTATGACAGTGGAAACAGCGGTATACAGATAAGTAAATTATGTGAAAAATACTGTGTTTTTTTACACGCGAAACATGAACACATATTATATTGCACACTATAAACACAATCAAAGCTTCAAAAAAACACGAAAAACAGGACCTTTAAACATATTATTATGTCATGTCATGATATATAGTTTTAAGGCAAGAATATACTGGTTTAAAGATCAAATCTGCTGTTTATTGATAAAGATAGTGCCTATTTTAAAAAAAAATTCTGATGTTTTGGAGTTCACTCAGTGCTCATGTACCCCGCAGAGAACAGCCTTACCTTGGCTAGTCCTTCTGGCGTTTGCCACTGACTCTGTAGTGGTTAAACATGAGATATAATTAATCTTTTGCATATTTAACAGGTGATCTTTTGTCTCATTAGTCTATATTTTGTTACCTGACAAATCATTTTGGCTGAGGGCTTTATATGTTTAGGCCATTTAGCTTTACCTTTGTATCCTACTAGAGTGCTGACTTTGTGTTTGATTATGTTTGTTTACTTTATTTCTTTTTGTAGCTTCTTATACCTTTTGCTTATACTTTTATTACTGTTACTATTGATCATTAAAACTAACATTTAACAAAAAGATATAGGGTTGTGTTTTATGTTTGCCACATATGTTTAATATTTTTAAAATTTAAACAAAGAGAGGAAGAGCTGTGTCTTAGTTTGTTTGGTTATAAACATACACGCAGTGAAGATAATCAATGAACATGTTGCCTGAGCCACATGCATGGCTATTCATATGTTTATGATTTTTTAAATGAAAACGAAAAAGAGTGGTGTTTTATAACATCTTTAATTTTATAGTTGCCTAAAATATACATACAGAGATAACTGGAGTAACCAGAGCGAGCTGTGTGACGTTATCAAGTATGTTGCTGTATCACATGCAGAATCACCGGACTTGTGTCCTCCCGTCCTCAGAAGTCTGTTTTCCGGAGTCTGAACTACCAAGAACCTAAGTCCGAAGTTGGCATACTTGGTATTTAGAAACGCCTCAAGTGTGCCGCACAAGTCCTGAAAGCGTCTTGATCGCCTCCAGCTGGTTGATCCCAGTATTGTTCATAAACCCTGTCCTGTCCATTTTACGTCACTTTGGCACCTCCTAGTGCCGTAATGAGGTAATCTATACAACCGTTATTTGAAGTGGCAAGTTTTAAAATGTAATTTGATCTGATTGAATCGAGATCACTATCTATAGACACATTGATGTGGATATGTCCACATTAAAGCATTTCAGTGGTGGGATTAAACAGATCGCCCTTTACAGCAGATTTAGTTCAAAAACAACAGACAGATGTGACCTAAATATGATTTTCAGTTACAATAAGTAATACATTCAGAGGATCCTCCAGTTCTTGGCTAAATATTTTAATTAAAATATTTAATTAAAATTAATTAATAAAAATACTTGTGTAAAGTACAGATACTTGAAAATTGTATTTAAGTAAAATAACGAAGTAAAAATACTTTGTTACTGTCCACCACTAGTTTTAAATGCATTAGAATGCATTAAAGGTATTCAGTTTTCAGTAGGAAAGGTGTCATTTAAGCAGTGCCTAAAGTAATAATTAACATTTTTGTACAATGGAAGTGATTCAATCAAAAAACAATTTTAGCGTGATAAGAAACAATATGTATTGTGGAAAGCGCTATATAAATGAAGATGACATGAGAGGACTTTTAAATCATATCATCAGCTGGATTGAAACACTAACAGTATCGATCATAACTAATGGTATTATATCAAATCAATTTTACTTAAAAAGAGGTACCAGACAAGGCTGCCCACTATCAACGCTACTCTTTGCTGTCAGGGTATGTCACAGCATTCTAACAGAGGAAGAGGATGGTAAGACAGGTGAGATCAGACCCAGGCAAAGCTAGGCTGAACAACCAAGGAGATAGATGGGGTTGCAGCAGACAATGACAACAGGCAGTAGCTTGAGGCACCGGAGGCTTAAAACTTTGAGCTGCAACTGAAGCTGTATCATTCTCACTGCATGGCCTTGAGAACAGCAGCCAGGGTGGGTCGGGATGCAGGACAGGAACGGAATGCCTCACCGTTGATAACTGTCTGTCTGTCTTTCAGCAACATGTGATCCGCGCCAAGAACAGCCCAAAATATCTCACAAACCACAAAAAAAGGTGATTTTATAAGTTGAGTGCAACTTAATAAAAGAACAACAAAGAAATAATCTTACCTTAAACCAGGGGTCTCAAACTCAAATTAGCTGGGGGCCTTTGCTGTGATTGACATCTCATAGGAGGGCCATTTTAACATTCAAGCACAAGAAAGTGCAACATTTCTGAAAATGTATTTTCCTTTGCATTATTTCTCATTTAACCAGCAGTGTCTCTATCATTGTTACATACAGTAGGCATATTAGTTTTTAACAGTTAGTGCAAATATTTTCCCTTACTTTATTTTAGCTTAAATATCAACAAAATCTTGCACTGAATAACGCTGTACTGCACACATGCAATACATGTGTACAGTATTGCATAAATTTGCACACTATTATATTTCTTGCCAGACATCTGGCAGCATCTGCTAAGACAGCTGAGCCACAGATATCGTTTGAGCATCGGTAACGTTTATTGGTAGCATCGGACGCGTTTCGGTGATTTAAATCTACTTTTAGTGAAATTTTGGCAAGCACGCTAATAATAGAAGCGGTGCGGCGCGCTCGTTTTTTCCAGGCACGCCTATGCCGCCGTGATTTGGAAACATCTCAACTTTTCAGAATGCCACAAATGCACAGCAGATCATGTGACAAGAACAAACCAATGAGCTTCGGCCTTTCCTTACCGACACCGAAAGCTCAGCTGATCATAGCTGTACAGGGCGGGTTTTTATTTCTCATCTCCATGAATATATCTAGTAGTAGAGTTAATTCAAGGACTAGAAATCAATTCTTTTGCTGAAACTTCCTCATTGTGGAGAAGGCAGTTCATGGTTGCATAGCAATGACAGATGCCATGGGAGTTAAAAAGCGCTTTGGAAAAAAGGAGAAAGCGGCACAGCCGCTTATGTGACACGATATATGAATGGCCCCTTAGAACAGCTCTCATCAAATCTGCCTGTGCGCTTATATATATATATATATATATATATATATATATATATATATATAAAAATCATGTAATTCTTCTGAGTATGGAATATTATAGAGAATAATAATTTAGGGGGCCGGATTATGTTTTATTTTTGAGATCAGTTGTGGGCCGGGTGGAGGGGGATGGCAGGTTGCAAATGGCCTGCAGGCCGGCAGTTTGAGACCACTGCCTTAAACAGTTTCCTTCTTTAGATGCAGACAATTGTAGATAATTGTATCTTTAGATGCAGAAAAGGCCTTTAATAGGGTAGAATGGTAATTTCTCTTCTCTGCACTTAGTCACTTTGGTTTTAAATCATATATCATCAGCTGGATTAAAACACCCTATAATACACCAACAGCATCGGTCATAACTAGTGGTATTATATCAAATCAATTTTACTTAACCGCTTACCAGTCACCCCCACTTTTGGCCAGGTAGTGAAAAATGACATACCCAAAATAAAATGGTTGCTGCTAACAAGTCCTCCGGACTACACACAAAACCAAGGTATCATTTGAAAGCTGACACTTGACAGTTTACTATGAAAGACTCATATTACTCTAGCAATTACTAATAGAGAGATAAAAAAGCTCAAACACAATAGATATATATATATATTTTTTTTTTCATAATAATTGTTTATGGAAATGAAAATTTCAAAAGGCAGATAAAATAGGGGTCTGGAAACATAAGCAAACTAAAGCCATATGTCTAATCAATATATGTTTAAGGTGATACAAGCAAAAATGAATTTTTTACAATCATTTATTTCAGTGCATGTCTTGGCACCTTTCCAAAAAGGCCACTTGGAGATGCCAAAGGGACACTTGGTAACCACCTCATACTGTGAAGTATAAGAAGTCTATTTGATCATTTCCATACATTTTATCATTCCAATATGACAAAGCACAATTTATATACTATATCTGGTATATTTTTTTTCCTCTTAAAAGTTTAGAAAAATGCAATCCAAGGATCATTTACATACAGCAATATACAGCCATACCCACCCTGTTGTTGCCCTGATGGCACATTTACACAATTGTAAATTTTATATTCAAATTCCAAGGATCATTTACATACAGCAACATATAGCCATACCCAACCTGTTGTTGCCCTGATGGCAGATTAACATCAGTTTACAATTTTTCTATTCAAACGCAAAGGATCATTTACATACAGCAACATACAGCCATACCCACACCCTGTTGTTGCCCTGATGGCAGATTTACATCAGTTTACATTTTTTCTATTCAAACGCAAAGGATCATTTACACAAAGCAATTTACCATCATACCCACTCTATTGTTACCCTTATTGAACATTTACACCAGCAGCTAATGACCAAGACTGCAATCAAGACGCTAGATACAGCACTCTCCTCCGAATAATCCACATTTTCTTCATCACTGCTTCGCATAAGTTCTTCCAATGCAGAAGCAGGAGAAAACAACTTATGTGCACGACGCTGATCCATGGCTGATGAACGTATTACACGCGAGATTATGCTAGCAGTGCGAGTGCTAGTGGCCAGCAGGTGTGTGTGTCCCTTATATTTGCGTCACGCCAGCGGGCGTGCTCTATTTTATCTGGAAGCAAATTGTTACGCACACTAAACAACAATGTATTACATGCGAGATTATGCAAATCAACACATTGGCGTAATCGTTATTGCATAGGCTAACGTTACATGACAACACAATAGTTTGCCATTGCTGTCTTTTTACTTTTTTTCCCACTTTCGTTTGCCTGTGCGTAATCACACGTCACTGAAAGCGCCTGTCAACTTTTTTTTTATACATGTATATGTGTCCAGTTTTCATCGGACATCTTCTGGGCTGTTCTCATTCATTTACAGACACTCTACTAAATACAGTGATAAGTTATATTTCATTGAATAAAGCGCTAGATGTGGACAGTTCGTCGAATAAACATGACAGCGCACCTGTGAATAGTGCTTACAGGATGTAAACAATAGAAGTTATATCGATTTTTATACCAGTTTGCATGCTTTTGGACAAATATTTACTATGGAAATCGTGTACTGGACTCTTCCCATGGAAAAAACGTCGATGTCACCATTATACTGCCAAACATTACAGTTCCACGAAACAAAATGGTAAGGACGCCCCCTCTCTTTTGTTGTCTTAGGAAATTGTTCACAGTCATACAGAATAACAAAAAAACTACTATAAAGTTATCTTGATTGTATAATGCTTGTACAGGTTGAATCAGCATTCTTGTATCTTTCACACAACTTGATAAATTTCACTCAACTTGATCATTTTACTTGATAAAATGTATTGTAAACAAGCGATCAATGTAAACAATGTCACACGTGAGGCGTCGCCGATCCTTGAGCGTAAAGGGGTTAAAAAGATGTACCAGACAAGGCTGCCCACTATCACTGCAACTCTTTGCACTTTTCATTCAACTCTTGGTAGCTGCAATACAACAATTACATAACATATATGGAATCCAATCAAAACATCACCATCATAAAATAAGTTTGTATGCGGACAACATTCTTTTATATATCACAAACCCATCTTCATCACTTCTGTCAGTTCATAATCTGTTAAGCCATTTTGGTAAAGGATCAGGATATTCAATTAACTACTCAAAATATGAGATTCTGCTCACTGCTGAATTTAACTGGAATGCTGAGCTAGAGAAAGGGCAATAGTAAGTAATCCTTTTGTTTGTTGTTTTGACTAGTCCCTCTTCTGAAGATTGTTTGCTTCCATTTTTCCTGCCTTGATTCACATTTCTGGGGCAGAGGACTGAAGGGAATCCTCTAAGTTTTTCGGTTTACGTTTCTCCTTTTTGGTTTAATTTAATCCTGTTACAGTCTCCCAACCCTAGACTGGGAGAACTTGTAACAATTTAACAACACGTAAACCATTTAAAACTGTTGTTTACAATGAATGTTAACATATATGCAAAATTAATAGACTTCCCTGTTATTTATGTTCTCCATTTGATACATTTTATTTATGAATTTGCACTCTTTTAGACTCCAGTTTATTATTTTGTTTTGAATGCAAGTGAAATTAGAGAAATTCCAGTATTGAAAACAAGTGTTAACCAGTTTGTTTAGTTCAGTGCTGTTGTTATAATAGTCAAAAACAGCAATAAAACAATAAATAGTGAGATCTTTCCAGCAGGGTGTGTCACTTGTTAAAGATCTAATTAATTTATTGCAATGAAAGCTATCATAAAATCATACCATGTTTCATAGTTATAGTTAATTCAGGGTTATTAAACAGCAGTGGTTGATGAAGATGACTGTCATTAACTGGACTACATGTGTTCGGAATGAACTTTAAATAAATGAATCATGGTGTACAAAATAAAGACGTTGAGACGAAAAGTAAATTATACCTAAATAACTTGTAATATTTGGTGGTTTAATTGGCTACACGTGTTCGTACCTAGTGATGGGTGTACGTGTGATGGGACTAAAGTATTATTGAAATGTTTTTACATGAATGCTTTATGTATGTACTTTTATTGTTTATTTATCAGTGTCTTTGTATCGCCATATTTTGCTCTCTTTGACAAACTCTTGATAGATTAATCCGTATGCCAGCGTGATAGGCTGATTAAGGAAAGGATGGAGACTGTTGCCCATTAAGAGCACACTGTGGAGACTGCGAGAGTGTGCCCCTATTGGAAGACGTTCAGTCACGTGCTGGTACAAGGGAAGTTGCCGTCTGGCGGTAGAACGACGGTGACGCAGAGTAAATCCATCTACGGCTGTGCAGAGAGCGCGAGTGATTCGAGGTGTAGTGAACACGACGGTGACGCAGAGTAAATCTATCCACGACAGTATGGCGTTCGGACGAGCTCATTAATATGACGTTGCAACATGCACTCGTCTCACTGAACGTCACGTCTGCGTCTGGCGAACGTGACGTCTGCGTCTGGCGAACGTGACGTCTGCGTCTGCCACATTACAGTTCGACTGCCTGGACGTGACGTCTACGTGACGTCTGCTTTGCTTCAAGGGTTTCCAGCACATTCTATACACTAATTTGAGCTTTATTATACCTATTCATTCTCTATTATTGTTTACACTTATCCTCAATTATGTTTAATTAGCAATTAAGTGCTTTTTACCTTTCTTATGTATAGCTTTTTATTCCAAAAAGTAAACATTTATACAAATGATATAAAAAATTCTGTATGCAATTGCTTCTTCCACATATCCACGACTTCGGTAAAGTTGGTTTTATATTCGCACATCCATATTCAATAGCCTTGTTAATCACACTACATTGGACATTCAGTGGACATTCACAAGTAAATATGCCATTAAAACAATACTTGCCTATTTTGATCGACTGTGAAAAATGTTGTAAGTTGACAATCGTTGGTTGTCAATATCATGTCGCTGCTTAAAATTTGCAAACATTAATTTATTGCACATTTATTGGAAAGTCTGAATTTATCAGAAGTCCGAATGTGCGAATATAAAACCAACTTTACCGAAGTATATCCAAGGATGTTTTGAAGAAATCATAAAAAAGTTGTTCTAGCATGTATTCACCACTAGGAGTCTCTAGACCAACACCAAAAGAACGAATGTTTAAACACTGCTATATTATGGGCTAATTTTACTAAAATAAACAATATTTGTAATCTTTTATTTTGGAGTTGTAATATTTAGATTTATAGTTTCGCCAACAGGCGATCTGTTAGAATACTATAAAACATTTACACCTCAAAAGACAAAAGCGAGCACATTTTATTATTATTTTTTGTTTTTATTTATTTATTTATTTAGCCTAAATGTTTTTGAGTATGCATAAAAACATTTATTTGTATCAACAGGTGCAGAAAACCCGGTGTTCTGTCGATTTGTCCTACCCTATCAGATTTTCCCTATCTCCCACTAAAACAGTGGGTAGTACAATTCGACAACGAAAAATGCTAGGCTACTTTAAAGTTATGGTTTATTAACGTCAACACCTACCACAACCCTAAACATACCCTTACAGAAATGCAAATATAATAATTATGTGTTATATTTGCGGTTGTAGCTAGAAGGTATACAGGTACATGGAACCAACAATAATTTTTTTTTTTTATACCAATTGCATTTTTATTGAAGTCTACACCTACCCCAACCCTTCCCTCACAGTAATGCAGATACATTAAATGTTGTTTAGCATGAGAAAAAGGACGCAATATTAATGTGCGCATGCGCAGTAAACCCTGGTCGGAAAATCTGAATGGTAGGATAAAATGTCAGGACACCTGTTGAGAATTAAAATTTTAGAGTCAGGGGTTCTCTTTCAATTCTTCCATGTTTTAACATCACACATAAACAAAATAACCTTTCACATTCATTCATGTGCTGTAACAAAAAGAGATGATGGATCACTTCACGTGCTGCTTGTGCCTTTGGCTCTAGTCACCAAACTGTGGGTCTATTTATTGTTTGAGCATTTTTACCAAAATTTTAAGCTGACACTTTGTTTTATACTCAGTAACGTGCTTTGTTCCGCAATGCATTTACACTGTATGGCATGTGACTTGTCGGACATAGCAAAAGTAGGCTTTGTTTTTGTGAAAGGTAATTTGTGTACAACTTATTTGTAAATGAGGGGAAACTAAAGTGTTTAGCACCTGCAGGAAAACAGGGAATGATATATGAACATTTGTTGAAATTGTTCTAAAAATTCAATAGTTCATTTTTTAAACGTAAACAAATTGCATTACAATTTTTTGATTACGTAGAATAACTGGCTGTAAAAAGGCAAAGTTCTTGACTGACAAAGTAGAAAATGCTTCGGTACATTTCATACAATTGATTTTTTACAGTTGTCTGCCATTTCCAACATTACCAATTGCTTATGTCATGTTGCTCAAAAAGTACTGGTTTTCTGTTGAATAGTGTAACCCAGTGGTCACCAACCTTTTCAAGCCCAATATCCTTGACCTCAGCCTTGATGAAAGACAAGATCTTCCTATAGAGGGACAGGTAGAAAGACAGCCCATAGTTCCTTGAGCCCTTTTATTTAGTATTGTAACTGAAATTGTATTTGAATTGCATTATTTATTTATTCTTACTTTAGAAATGTTACAAACAAGGAAACTATCAATGTCACAATAATGTAAATATTGCAGTCAGCAGTACACTGTAAAAACATTCACTGTTGACAGGAAAATGCTTTGCAGCTGAAGGTATTACTTATAGCAAAGTTGGTCATTTACTTGTCCAAAAAATAAAAATAAATGAAAAACTTTTTTTTATTACGTTTTTTTTTTTTTTTTTCTTTCTTTTTTCTTTTTTCTTCAGCATCAATATTCTCATCAGAGTTATACCAGCTTTTTCAGTCTGCATATTTATGATATTTACTCCATGGCCATTATTTACTTTTACCATTTTAACCTTATTAAGTGTATGAATCTTTCTTAATGTCAATGTCTTATATTTGGTCAATGCATTTAATTGTAATATGACACTGTTGGGCTTTTATAAGTCAAATACTGGACTTTATATATATATAAATTATATCAATTTTAACATCACAAATTGACGCATGAGTGAGTGGAATGAGTTCTTTAATACAATTCTTTAATAATTTTATTCATCACTATAATGGGAAATACATGTACATCTGTTTAATCCTTTTTCACAACGAATAACAAAGAAAACAAGAAAGATGAAATAACAATATGTAATGGGGTGAGTAATCAAACTACATTACCCCAAATGTGGGTGCCTGTAAAATGCCCTCCTTCATATAATCCCCAAAGTCGTCAAATACATGATGCATGGGCAGCCTTAAAACAATGCTACATGTATTTGCTTCGGGGAATATCTTGGCTGGCTCACTTTGCTCTTGATGCAGAAACTCTATTGTCGGTTCAACAGGGAAACCCAGTCTAGGGATAGACGTTGATCCAGAAGCAAATGCCAAAACCTGGCTTAGAGTAAGAGGTGAAGAAGCTCCCTCTGAGGAATAATAACAATTAAAAAAAACAATAAATCTTTTAGGTTTTCATAATTTTTTTAGATATGGATATTTTTCTTACAGAAACCCATAACTTCACTTCAATAGGCATTTATTCCTGTAACAAATTTTGTTTATGAATGCTCAAATTATGATTAACAAATTGCATTTGTTGTTCTTTTGTGCAGTCCTAAGTACTCATAGAACACTCTGTTTCTATAGCAGTTCAGAGCTTCTAATGGCAGCTGCAGTGAGTCACAGGTGTAGATGTAATTAGTTACTCAGTTGAAATGGGAGAAACCAAAAGGACCATTACAGTGGGACTTATAATATGAACTAATACAAAGTATAATCACAATTTCACAAACATCAAAGAAAAAAAAAGACAGAATAAAGAGAAAACAAATCATATGGTGGTCATTTCTTTTTCTTTTTTGAAGTATGGGATTACAACCACACCTATAACCATGGAATTGGATGAAGCTAGAGTAAAAGTTTTTTTGTTTAAAAGCAGAAGCTCTGGTGTTTATACTGAAATAATGTTAGTGCAGATATTCATACAACAAAATATTGTGGGGGTCATGAAAATATGATGAAAATCATCAAAACACTGGTGGTGGCTGGCATCTTTTTAAAAAACATTGGATGGGGAAAGAAAGAGCACCATAACAACTGCATAATGTTACCGACTGTAGAATGTGTATAATATAACCTACTGTATAATGTTACCTTCCACATCTAGGAGCCAGTCCCTCCAGAAACAGACTATTCTGTTTTCCAGTGCTCGTCTGTTGGTGCCAACTGGAGACAGTTGTGGAATAAAAAGCTCAGCTAAATCTCTTGCCATAAGTGGCTTCTCCTCGAACATTAGCACTCCTCTAAAGATATTAGGATGCTTTTCAACATGTTACAGAAGCTGCAAACACTCCAGGCCTTCTTTGAATCTGGAAAAAAAAAAGGATTTAAAATGAACAAGCTATGGTCAAAGTTTTTCAGTTTAAGGGATCTTCAACATGTTGGACACACCTACCTAGTAGAAACTATATTAAGCAAGCATAAAAAAAAAAAAAATCAAGAATCTTATTTTTGTTACAGAATTCTTTCCAAAAATATCATATTAAATAATATTATATCACACCTGTGTAGAAAATATTGATTTTTTGATTCTAATTTTGAGCTGATATGCATTACATTTTTACATTTAGCAGATGCTTTTATCCAAAGCGACTTACAGTGCATTCAGGCTATACATTTTTTTTTAATCAGTATGTGTGTTCCTGGGAATTGAACCCACAAGTTTTTGCGCTGCTAACACAATGCTCTACCACTGAGCCACAGTGCCTACCATCCAATAAATCGCAATAATCTTTGTGGTTTGTAATTTTTTATATAAAACAAAGTCTCAGATTTCAAATTCTGTCAATTATATTATGGAATTAAAACAATAAATATCATTTTGGCACTTTTTTGTGGCATGGCAGATCAATGTAATGCCTAAGATGCTCCAGCAGGGAGTGCACATCAACGTTTAAACGCTTTTCTCTAAGGCACACATATGAATACATGTTAAAAGATGCAGTACAGCTTAACATTTATCATGTCTCATTAATCGCTCAATCAGTGTTTTAACTGTGGAAAGATGTCAAATTTTTTAAACACCTGTCAAACAATGTCACATAATGGTAAATTTAACTCAGAAAAGACATTCAGTGGGTTAAATATTTGTAATTATGTGTGTTTGTTGTTATTACTATATTAAAAAAAAATCGTGCTGCTTAATATTTTTCTGTGATATTTTTACAGGATTGATAGATGAATACTGGCAGATTATTATTCAAAATATAGAAATCTTATCAATTTAACATTATTGCTGAATAAAAGTTAACATTTTCTTTTTAAAAAAGAAAGGAAAACATGATAAAATAATATTAGAATCCTAATTTATATTTAAAATGTAAAATATAAGAAGAGAGGTGCTTGAAAAACTGAACATTAATCAGGCATAATGCATTTTCCATGTATTTTATTATTATTTTACAGCAACAGTCTCAGATCTAGCAGCTGATTGCGATCGATGGGTTGGCCATCAAGTGTGTAGGCTACATTAAAAATGTAAAAAGATAAAAACACAATAACCCCCAAATGTAAAAAAATTAAAAACAGATTTCATGAAACTAAACGACATGAGTATACCTATAAGCAACACAAACTTCGCTAAAACATTGCTTTTAGGCTTTATACTTTTTATGTTATCCTTATACTTTTACAATTTAAAAAAGTAAAAAAACAAATGTCTAAATTGTTATATATTAATATATGTATATTTAATATGCACATAATTCATGTATATTGAGTTTGCCGGGAAAAAGTTGCACTAAAAACTGACAAAAAAAAAAAAAAAAAAAAAAAAAGTCAGACGCAGACGTCACGTCCATTGAGAGTAGTGAATGAAGTGCAGGTAAATTGTGCATTGGCTCACACACTGCACTGAGCCGTGTGAGGACCGTGTTCTGATACGTGTTAGCGAAAAAAATAAATAAATAACTTCACCGCTACACGTGAATCACGCGTGAACGTCTGACTCCACACTTCACTGCCACACGTGATTTACGTGACGTCTACACCTCGTCTGCATCTTAAAATGAATGGATTTAATAGCAAAAAATTAAGACGTCAGTGAGACGTTCAGTGAGACGAGTGCATGTTACAACGTCATATTATTGACCTCGTCCGAACGCCATATTTAATACGTCCACTAGATGTCATTTGAATGTCTGAAAAGGACGTCTATGCGACGTCTTCCAGATGAGCAAACGCCCTAAAAAAATACGTCTTCCAGATGAAAAAGCGAACGTCAAACAGACGTCTCCGCGACGTATTTGTGCTATATGTTTGGCGATACTGTATCGATTCTCAAAAACGCTGTATCGATATTTATTTATTTATTTACATCCCAGTTTCGTGGCTTTGTGTGCAGACAACAGACCACAGACTGTATAAAACCCAACCGCTGGATGTCAGTGTTATCTTAGAACGTAAACTGACACGTAGCCGGAGAAGCGTGAGGTGCATCAATAGCGTTAGCATTAGCAAACCCAGCTCACAAGACGACAGAATTATTCCGCTCCCGCGACATACAGAGCTGAAGTGTGGACTCATTTTGGCTTCAACTATAAAGAACCCACTAAGGAGATCGACAAGAGTCAGTTGTTTGCAAAATATGACGTGTTAAAATTGAATCTGAGAGCTCTCTTAACATCCCGACGCGATCCACGCAGCTGAGAGGCATATGCAATATGTAGTAACGTTATGTACTGCATGTTTTCCTCTCAGTAACAAAATAAACACAAAACAAAAAATGACAGCGGTGACAGCAGAAAGAAAGCTGATCATAGCGATGTTAATATGTTTGCATCAGCTCTGTTCAGCAGTTCAGTAAAGGCACTTATTTAAATAGCACTTTATGCATTAGACTGCTTTAAAGCAATAAGCAGCTTTACAGTATTAAATATAAAACAAACAGACATTCAGTCATGAAATGGACTATCCACTAATTGTTAAATAGTTCAGAAATGAAAAACTGTTATACTGTGAACCTTTAAAACCTATACACCTAAAGAATCCTGCAGTTATTTTCCCTTATAATAGTGATTAGTGATATAAATGCAAATGATACTGTAATGAATAAATAAAATAAAGTTGTTTGTAAGGTTTTATGCATATGGTGGTGTTTTCTTTATGACTGTTTTTCTAAAAAAAAAGAAAAGAAATATCGCAATATATCACAATATATCGTATCGTAACCCCTGTATCGTGATACGTATCGTATCGCCAGATTCTTGGTGATACACAGCCCTACTAGATACATATCAATTATTTAGAGTTCATGTGAAGAAAAGGTTTATTAATAATCAGGTCTGTCAACATTAGAATTTACACCTGCTGGCTGTACAGCTATTGTTTCTTATTTCTTATTTTATATTGAGCTGTTTATATTGAGATGGATTTTATGTAGTGTGTTATGTATTTTAACTATATTATTTTTTTAGGGTGACTAGTAACATTCTGTCAAGGGACTACAGATGAAAAATAGCCTTCAGCTAATTCTGGTGCATTTACAGAAATTTTATTAATGAAAGTTTTATTAATGTGCAATGTCCATGTTAACTAATAAAATATAAATAAAATAAATAAATAGATGTAATGGGACACACACCTTCCAAAAAGTTCAACTTTTGTCTCGTCAGTCCACAGAATATTTTCCCAAAAGTCTTGGAGATCATCAAGATGAAGTGCGATTCACAGCGGCGCGAGGAGGGCTGACGTAATTCGAGAGCGATTTCAAATGAATCCAAAGAATATACCAAAGCCACTGGAAGTCAAGCCTGCAACGTTTAGCCACAAAAAGCTTAACGGCTAATGCTCCACCTCCGGTGGTAGGCAGGGAAGGAGACCATGGCTGTTTTTTGAATGGAAGTCAATGGATGAGAGGCTTCACTATGCTGATTAAACAGCTTTTGTGGGGAAATAACTAATCATTTAATTTATCTACAGCCTGTTTGCCAATCTTCAGCATGTTTTACTCTAAACAATACTTTTGTTTGGAACTATGTGTAGATTTTAGCTTGATAAAAATGTATTTTTTCAAGAGAAGGCAGACTAGGGAATGTTGTGACTGACGTCACTGCCATTACACGATAGGCTGAGAGGTGCCACACGTGATTAAGTTAGCCGTTACGATTTCTCCAATGGTAAGAGGTACAGACCCTCTTATCTCCCTATAATATACAATCTCTGGAATATACACTAACAAGAAGCGACAGTCAATAGAACGTTCCATTGAAACACCAGCGCCCAGCAGCCGTCCTGCATTTCTGACATTTTGGGATGAAAGCGAGTCCACTAGTTTCTATGGCAATATCAGCTGCTTTGTTAATACAAAACGTACATTAAAGCTAAAATCCAACCTGAATGATGACAACACAGAATAAAATACTATCGCTAGTGATCATCAAATCCTTTTACAGTTTATTTTACACACTTTGTGTTTAAGTTTTCCACTTTTTTCACAAAACCTTTGCTCTCTAGAAACCCAGTCAGTTTGAGTTAAAATTCATTAAGATCTAGTATTAGACTTATAAACACTGAATTAATACCAACATATGAAATTTAATTAAGGACATGCATCAGAAAAATTGGGAATGTTGGACAATAAATATATGAATATAACGGCTTGATTTTGCAGTGTTGTCTAATGTCTGTTAAATCAAAAGTGTCCAAAAGTGTGAATTATGCGATAACAGACACAGCAATGCATCATGTATTATAAGATCAATACATTTGTAGCGTGATCCATTAAAACGTACAATATATATATATTTCAATTTAGATCTAGATATTATTACTATTACTCCACTAGGTCTGAAATATGTTGTTCACTGCAAACATATGATCTTAAATTTATTAATAATTAATTTACTATTAATAAATGTGTAAAGTTGCATAAAATGGAAATTCTCAATAAAGTAGGCTAACTACGTTACCACAATTGGATGAATGGATGAACTGGTAATAAAACATATATAAGGCATACAGCATTTACTGTAGGAGCCATACAATTTACTGGTGACTTAATTTAAAAACTGTTTTATTGCGCTTCTGATTTGACAGTGAAATTCACAGATTTTGGGTGCGTAAGATGTGAAGGATTCTATAATGGCGCCCATAATGGCGGCCGCGCTACCAGAGCGCCATCTAGTGGCTGTTACCCAAAAATGATCAGAGTGTCGCCTCTTGTGTTCTACGATCTTTGTTGGGACACAGCTTATATGCTGAGAAACAATGATGTCTTCACCAAACGTGTCGACCCTAGTCGGACGCCGCTAACAGCACAAAACAGCAACAATAATAGTGTATTACATGCTTGTGTTCGTGCTGGAGAAGCTACAAAGCTTTATTATTTCGCAGCTTTACTAAAGTTTGTATACAGCGCGCAAGGTTTATGCACATGCTCCAAGTCTTATTCTTTGTTTTAAGTTAATCTCTATTGCAGAATTACAGCGCCACATACTGGTCTGTCATGTGTACTACATAGTTTTGAGTTTATTCAGTGGTTTCGTGTGGACGCAGATATTTCTTGAGACAAGAAAAAAAAAATCAGATAGGAACGAAATTAAATGTCAATGCAACAGAAAACTAGCGTTACGTATTGATGAAAGAAACAAAACTTTGAATCAGTGGAACCAATGCTTCACTAAATGATTCAGTGAATCACTCGAAATGACACACATAGGCGATGCCTGCTGGTCAAAACTGTGTAAACTGTAATCGCTGAATGTCATTATGGAGAGCTTCAGGCCAATAAGAGACTAATAACTATAGTGATTCTTTTTTATTATACAAACATGTCAGTAAAATGTCTAATAAGTTAATAAAACTGGTCTGAGATCAGGTGCAAACCATACAGACTCTAGATGATGGAGAAATATTTCAGTTTGGATGTTAATTGTTGTAAAACACCAAAGAAGAAAAACAAACTTTACTATTGTGACATTTTTATGAGTGAAGAAAAAAATTGAATGAGGAAATTCCTCTGAACACATTCAACAGAGAGTCAATAGATTTACTCTATTCTCAATATGCAGTGAAAGAGCAGAATAAAGTAGGAGCCTTTAGTCAGCAGGACTCTCCCATAAATTGTCAGGTGTCTCTGCAGCCAGACAATGCAGCTTGTGAACAGGACTTTTATTTTGGAGGGACGATGAGACGTCATAAGACTGCGCCGCGCTCCTGCATTTGCTGTGATTCTGCTGAAGAAAGGTTTGTTTTAAAAAAATTAATCTGTTTTAATCTACAGAAATAGTTTTAATGGCTTTTAATAGTTTTACCAGCGATGTGAAATGAGTTTATTTACTGTTTAATGTAACATTGTGAATCTTTATCTAACTGTAATGAAGGATATTTGTGTGAGTAAAACTCATATCCACTGATGAGAAACAGTAAACCTGCGTCTCATTTCTCTCTATAAATCATAAATCAGTTTATCATGAACACGAGTTTATACTCTGGAGAGTAATGATGGAGAAACTGAACTTTTCAACTCCGAGTCAATTGAATCAAACACTTTGAGAAATGATTCAGTGAATCACGACACGTGCTGCTCAAACAGTGAACGAGAACGAGAACGAGAACAACAAACACTAACAAACGAACTAATCATGTTTTCATCAAAGTGTAATCTTTTAAATATAATCTATCATTCTTTAAATACTAAATGTAGATTATAAATGCCTAAAAATATATAATTTAAGTTATAGCGATAGTTTTGATTTTTTTTTTTTTTTTTTTTTTTTGTCTATCCAGGTCATTGAAGACCATTAACTCTGTTAATTAAGAGTGTAACGGTACACAAAACCCACAGTTCGGTACATAGTCACGGTTCAGTATGGTTTTCTTTACTGCAGGTGGAGAGAAAACTTAACATAAAGCTTCTTTCATTTTTTTTTACCAGTAGGCCTAGGCCTAGTTTACTGAACAAATTGTGTTTTTGTCTTTAAATACATTAAATTATAACTAAAAATTTCTTATGGATAAATATAGGCTACCTCGGTTTTGAAGTCACGATTTGGTACAGTTTTCTGTACAGCAGGTATATGTGATATGTGTTTTTTTTTTTTATTAAACAGTAGTTTACTGAACAAATTGTGTTTTTGTCTTTAAATACATTAAATTAAATTATAACTAGAAGTTAATTTCTCTGGTGAACTAACAAGCTGTGGACACTGAATGGCTTTTCTGAGGTAAATGCTACATGACATATTGTTTACTATCTGATTTATTGACGTCTTTCTGCCGTTGAAACACTAATTTAGCGATTACATGAGATATGGCAGTTTCTGTAAGTTGTACGGTATCTTTTCTACATACCTTCAGCTGTTTTTTCATGTTTAATTCTGTAACTAGCATTAAAGAGGAAGATATGCTCGTGCTGCCGATTTTGACAGTGATCTGTCACATCACAAAGAGCGTCAAAACGGCATATTCTGTTTAAATTTCATGATTTTGTAGACAGAATTTGAAGGATGGCACTTTGTTTCTTGTCGAAAGTAACAAAATGTAGCGCTTATTGCGATTAATAGGAGAACTTAATGTTGCAATGTAATGCTTCGAGCACCATACCAAAAGCCCTGTACCAAAACTGTTCAGTATGAATATGTGTACGTTACACCTCAACTGTTCATTATTCTCTTCTTAAAGATGGCGTTTATTAAAGAGGAGACTGAAGACATGAAGACTGATTTTATTAAAGAGGAGACTGAAGAAATTATGATTAAAGATGAGACTGAAGAAATAAAGATTGAAGAAACATTCAGAGTGAAACATGAAGAAACTGAGGAACAAACAGGTTGGTTTTATTCTCACAGCTGAACTTTTGATCATTATTAAAAATGTCCAGCTCTACAGAAATAGAGAATATACAGAAGTATAATCTTACAGATAATATTACAGAAGTAGAAATAAATATGAAATAAATGAAATAAATATTTTCTGCAACATTAAACCCAATCTCTATAATGAAGGTATTTTTTTCTGTTCATGCTGAAAAGTGCTGTACTAACATTTAACATACCTGAACATAAATAGCAGGAACTGAACATTAAATCAAGCAATAAATAAGTCCTAATTTAAATATTTTACATCAATAATCATTTCATGTGTGTCATATGGAGGAAAGTCAGCAGTAGAAGTGTGTAAAACATTTTGAAGTAGAACCAAGTGAACTGCTAATATTTGATGAAACCAGTGAAAAATATTTACCTTGTCATTTGTGGTACAGGTGTAGGTTAGAAATTAATAAGCAGATTGAGGCTAGAGGTGAAATTGTCATGATTGTCATTTACATGTTTTGTTAATATTCTGTAAATGATTAAAAAGTACTGATACAATAAGTTCAGAAAATTTTGTGTTAAACTAAGTAAACTAGCATGGATTTTATGAGTCAATAAACATTAAAGGAGTAGTTCACCGAAAAATTAAAATTCTGTCATCGTTTACTCGTCCTGATGTCATCCCAAACCTTTGAGTTTTTCTTTTGCTGAACACATAAGAAGATACACTATATGGCCAAATATTTTTGGGATGCCTGCCTTTACGTGCACATGAACTTTAATGACATCCCATTCTTAATCCGTAGGGTTTAATATGGAGTTGGCCCACCCTTTGCAGCTATAACAGCTTCAACTCTTCTGGGAAGGCTTTCCACAAGGTTTAGGAGTGTGTTTATGGGAATTATTCTTCTAGAAGCGCATTTGTGAGGTCAGACAGTGATGTTGGCGAGTAGGCCTGGCTCACAGTCTCCGCTCTAATTCATCCCAAAGGTGTCTATCGGGTTGAGGTCAGGACTCTGTGCAGGCCAGTCAAGTTCCTCCACACCAAACTCACTCATTCATGTCTTTATGGACCTTGCTTTCTGCACTGGTGCGCATTTTGGAACAGGAACATCCACAAACTGTTCCCACAAAGTTGGGAGTGTGAAATGGTCCAAAATGTCTTGGTATGCTGAAGCATTAAGAGTTCCTTTCACTGGATATAAGGGTTCAAGCCCAACCCCTGAAAAACAACCCCACACCATAATCCCCCTCCACCAAACTTTATACTTGGCACAATGCAGTCAGGCAAGTACCGTTCTCCTGGCAACCGCCAAACCCAGACTCGTCCATCGGATTGCCAGACAGAGATGGTGATTGTTCACTCCAGAGAACACGTCTCCACTGCTCTAGAGTCCAGTGACGGTGAGCTTTACACCTCTGCATCCGACGCTTTATATTGCACTTGGTGATGTAAGGCTTGGATGCAGCTGCTCGGCCATGGAAACCCATTCCATGAAGCTCTCTACACACTGTTCTTGAGCTAATCTGAAGGCCACACGAAGTTCGAAGGTGTGTAGCTTTTGACTTTGCAGAAAGTTGGCGACTTCTGCGCACTGTGAGCCTCAGCATACGCTGACCCCGCTCCGTGATTTTACGTGGTCGACCACTTCATGGCTGGGTTGCTGTTGTTCCCAATTGCTTCCACTTTGTTATGATACCACTGATAGTTGACAGTATTTAGTAGTGAAGAAATTTCATGAATGGACTTACTGCACAGGTGGCAACCTATCACGGTTCCACGCTTGAATTCACTGAGCTCCTGAGAGTGACCCATTCTTTCACAAATGTTTGTAGAAGCAGTCTGCATGCCTAGTGCTTGATTTTATACACCTGTGGCTATGGAAGTTATTGGAACACCTGAATTCAATGATTTGGAAGGGTGTCCCAATACTTTTTGACAATATAGTGTACTTTGAAGAATCTTGACCAAACAGTTGACAGCCCTCATTGACTTCCTCAATAGGACGAAAGTACTATGGATGTCAATTGCAACTGTCAGCATCTCGTTACCAACATTCTTCAAATTTTGTTTAACAGAAGAAAAACTTTTACAGGTTTGGAAAAACATAATGAGTAGATGACAGAATTTTTATTACTAGCCCATTAATATTTCAAGCCAAAAGTCAAAATTTTGATTGTAAGTGTAAAAATAAAATTGGACAGAGGTAGTTTTCTGGACATGTGCTCAAAAATGTAAATGTCTGTAACTCATAAATGAAATTAGATATTTTTACCAAGCTTGACTGTAAAAAAATAAAAATAAAAAAATCTATTACAGTACCATTGTACCTTGAAAAATGTTATTTAAAAGAACACTTTTTTTTTCATTTTCCAACTCCCCTAGAGTTAAACAGTTGAGTTTTACAGTTTTCGAATCCATTAAGCCAATCTCCGGGTCTGACGGTTCCACTTTTAGCATAGCTTAGTATAGTTCATTGAATCTGATTAGACCGTTAGCAAAAAAAAAAAATTATTTCCTATTTTAAACTTGACTCTTCTGTAGTTACATCGTTTACTGAGATCGATGTAAAATGAAATGTCGCGATTTTCTAGGCCGATATGACTAGGAACTATACTCTTATTTCGGCGTAATAATCAAGGAACTTTGCTGCCGTACCATGGATGCAGCAGGCGCAATGATATTACGCAGCGTCTCTCGCAAATGTCTCCTTGGTTGCAAGGCACGCTCCCTGTGCAAGCAGGGGGTCACAGGCAGTGCGTAATATCATTGGGCCTGCTGCACCCATGATACGGCATCTATATTGCTGTATCAAATTGAGCCGAATCAGACCCAGATAAAGAGGGTCAAGCAGAACCTCTGCAATCATGGCTTTTTAAAGGACGTTTATGAATGGTATTTCATTGAGTATTTGTGTCAAAGTGTTTAGATGCTGTCACTACTGTTTGTTAGCTTTCAATATACAGTTTTATCCTGATTAAAGCTTTACTGTAGCTGAATACATGACTGAGTAGTCGCATTTTTGTAAAGGTAGTGTTTAATTTATAGCATGAACAACTGTTTGTCTGTGAACAGACATTTGTTGGTGTTTGTTAGAGAAGTATGTACTATACAGCTAACTGGCTAGCGAAGCAAAAACGCATTTGTTCTTGTTTACTTCCTTGATGCAACAAGCCTCTTCCAAAAAGCAACAGAACTATACGTTTAAAAGACATGTACAAACAATAAAACTGTAACGATCTTTAGCGATATTACAAGTATTTCATCTGTTAGCTTAAATCATCATATATATATATATATATATATATAGCTATGGAAAAAATTAAGAGACCACTCCAAGTTCAGAAATCAATGTTAAGTGGTCTCTTAATTTTTTCCATAGCTATATATATATATATATATATATATATATATATATATATATATATATATATAAATTTTAAAGCCTTATGATTAATTATGATAAATATATATATAGACCCAAGAGGGAATTATGCACATATATTGTGAATTAATTACAACGGATTATAATCAATTACATATATGATTAGATTTAGTTTAATAGTTGTTTTAGAAAAACTATTATAAACTATTATAAAAAGAAATTTCACTCTCTGGCCACGAGAATAAATTGCTATTATAGCATCAAAGCATAAAGCAGTATTGCAGAAACGAAACGTAGAAGTGACTTGGTTTTCTGAATGAGCAGCAGAACAATCGAACATGAATATAATGTATTTAATATATGAAAGTCACAAGGGAGATGTTCAGGAATCTATCGAAATAGCCATAAAACGTGTCCAGTGAGCTGTTAGTGTCCGCCAGGCCGGAGCCAATGTGAGATTTACAAACAAAAGTTCAATGAGTTAAGGCTTAAACACAGTTTATGGTTGGCCTTACAGTTTGGGGCCCATAAACAGCTTTTAAAGTAGGAACTGCTTCATATTTCAGTAATAGCCTTTGTGTATTCAGTAATAGCCATCCAGCATTGAACTCGTGTAGATTCTGGAAGCTTCAGCTTCAGATTCTTCAGCGCCGCATCCAGTGTCGAAAATATCACTGATTATAACGGGTTATATATCTTTTGACGTGCCGCTCACGTCTGGTGTACACAACTCTTCCGCTTCCATTATGCTGCGCCGCATGGCCTCGCCCACTTTGTTGCATGTTCCCGGGGGCGTGTTTTGCAGGGTTTATGATGTCACCAACCCGGGAAGAAGCTCGTTGTAGTCCAAACCGGTCGTTTTTGTAGGCATTAAACTGCCATAACTTTAAAAGACAATATCTCCGTTTGCATTGAACTTTCAGCGCTGTAACTTTGCAGATACTGTTTATGCTCAAGCAGCAACATTACACACTAACTAAAGTTAAAAAAAGTGAAATCACAATGAACCACGGTAACGCTTTAGATTACAGCCCGGAAAGTACTGCATAATTACAATGAATTTACAGCGTAACTTTTGATAATTATATTGTACCTACAAAGTTAGTATGTGTAAGTATAGGGGAACAATATGTAAAATCTTGGGAATAAAAGGGTAATAACCAGGAAATTAACAAATTATTTATACTGTAAGTATTTTAGAACTATGATAGACAACAATCTTATGTTCGGGAGCAATTTAGCAAGAAAATGCACTGATTAAGTTGTTTCAAGGCAAGTAGAAAGAACTATTGCAATCTTTTTTAATAAATGGGGAAATATGCTTTTGTTTCGTGTAGTTACAGGGTAAATATGACATTACGGGCCGTAAATTAAAGTGGAGCTTGTTACGCTCTTATTTCATGTAGTTACAGGGTAAATGTGACATCTTTCTACTTTCCTTAACTTAATCGCTAAATTGCTCCCAAATGTAAGATTGTTGTCTGTCATAACAGTGTACCCCTTAGTAATAAAATACTTACAGTATAAATAATTTGATATTTTCCTTGTTGTTACCCCTTTATTCCTTTACATATTACATATTGTCCCCCTATACTTACACGTACTTACTGTATAAGTACACTATAATTATCGAAAGTTACGCTGTAAATTCGCTGTAATTATGCAGTACTTTCTGGGCTTCCCTTTAATATACTAAAGTCTTCTTTAGTATTTCTTAACATCTAAGTGTACTCGGGAGAGTCACGTGACGTGCTCATGAACCTAGTCGCACTCGAGTAGAGCTCCGTACGTTTGGCCCCTTTTTGCTGATTTTTTCGTTTTATTTTAAGTTTACTTCATTAATAATACTATTTCTGATGGCTTACAATCGGAAACAGCAGGAGATATCTCCGACGGCTTCTCCGATTAAGAAGAAATCCAAGCCACCAACCACGGGTGACATGGTAGACAAGATGGCGAACACTGTTGCGCACTTTGAGGACATTCTAAGAACTGAGTTGACGGCGATGCGGAACGAATTCGCCTCTCACATGTCAGTTGTTCAGTCGCTATGCTCCAAACTGGATCTTCTTACAGGGGAGATGAGAGAACAAAAGAAAGTGGTCGCAGATCACGATAAGCGAGTAGCCGCGCTCGAGCAACAGATCGTGGACTTACATGATCGCAATAGGCGCAGTAATCTGCGTCTGGTTGGATTGCCTGAAGGGGCCGAAAAGGACGACCCTATGGGCTTTTTGAAAAAATCGCTACCGACCTGGCTCCCGTCTTTGGCAGGCAAAGAGATTGAAGTGGAACGAGCGCATCGTGTGTACTCGAGGTTCACCTCAGATCGCGCTAAACCACGGGTTTTCATCTTTAAACTGTTGCGGTACACGGACAGGGAGCTCATTTTGCGGGCCGCTAGACTTCACGCCCCAGTGAAAACATCCGACTGAGCAACGCTGTCTTTCTTTCCAGATTTTTCTCCGCTCACCGCAAACAGAAGTAGTGCATTCGCGCCAGTTAGGAAGGAAATGAGAGAGGCAGGCATCCAGAATTTTCTTCTCTATCCTGCAACGCTGAAGGTCATTCTCAATCAAGGTGAACCTAAAATGCTATACTCCCCAGAAGAAGCAAGAATTTTTCTCAGATCCCATTCATCCACTAACCCTCAGTGAACTTTAGCTGGACATTTGCTATCTAATCGGAGAAGAGATGCTCTGTAGGCGACTGTCTTTTACTGTCTACTCTAATGTTTACTTCTGAACTTAGTTACTAAAAGGTTCCATTAAGCATAAAGTATTGCTCACTGATTATGGTGGTATAATATTTGTTTATAGTTGTATTCCTTTTCTCATATTTTATTATTATTATTATTATTATTTTATTTTTTTATTTATTTTTTTTTTCCAACAGAGATACTATCTAGTCAATATGTGACTTTGGGGCCAATGTTGGTGCTTCAGTAATGTGCAGGTTTTTGTTGACGCCACGGATCATATTAAGGGGTGCTGGCAGATCAAGGTTTGTTCTTGGTTTGATCTGCCATAGTTCATGGAAATGTGTTTATGTTTTTTTGAATACTGACGGGAAGGGTGGGGGTGGGGGGTGGTTTGATGGTAGACTCAACTGGTTTTGTTTTCAAATTTGTATTTTGTGTTATTACGCAGTAATTCTGTTCGATACCTATGACTGACCTTAATATTCTCAGTTGTAATATCCATGGCCTAAATGGCCCACATAAACGTACAGGTTTTCTGGATTTTTTGCGAAGAAGAAAGATTGATATAGTGTTAGTTCAAGAATCCCATCTGAAAGAGGAGGATGTACGCAGGTGTAATAATAAGTTTTATGAAGTGGTATCTCATTCATCTTCGGATGCTAAAACCAAGGGGGTCCTAATATTAGTGCGGAGGACTTTAAATATTACTATTTTAGATAAAGGTTGTGATACAGACGGTAGAATAACACATATAAAAACAATTGTGGAGAATAGAAAAATTGTATTTATTTCAGTTTATGCCCCTTGTACTCCGGACCCTACTTTTTTCTCTGTTTTGTCTACTTATCTTTTAAAATGTTCAGATTTTGAAATTGTATTGGGTGCAGACACGAATTCTGTAATGTCGCATATCCTAGATAGATCTGGACCAAAGGAATCACACTCTCAAGCCGTCTGTTCTGACAAACTTAGGAAATGTATAATCTCATCTTCATTGGTGGATAGTTGGCGTTTATTAAATCCTTCTGCCAAGTCTTTCACTTTCTTCTCTGCTACTCATAAGTCCTATTCGCGAATTGACTATATTTTCATTTCTACTTCTTTATCTTCAGCTGTTCGTGATGCCGATATCTGTTCCTTATCCTTGTCAGATCATGATGGAAATTTGTGCAGATTATCTTTGATCCCTCGGCCATCTCGTGCAACTAGATGGCGATTTAACCCTAAATTGTTACAGGATGAAAACTTTTGTAGCCAATTCAGAAATAAATTTGCTGAGTTTATTGAAATTAACCAAGGCTCAGTGGATGATCCACGAACACTTTGGAATGCAGTTAAAGGATTCATAAGGAATAACTCAATTTCATATGCCTCTTTCCTTCAGAAAAACCGACATAAAAAGATAGTTGAACTGGAATTACAGCTCCAGAATCTGACTAGAGACAATCAACATTGTTTTTCGGACAATACACTCAGCAAAATTATGGCGGTTAGGTCTGAACTTAATTCATTACTGAGATCCATTCCTGATTCAAAGATGCAGGCAGAATTACTATTTTCAAGGAAGTAGACCAAGCCACCTTTTAGCTCTAAGAATGCGCAACAGTGAAAAGTTTGCTAATATTTCAGCAGTGAAATCCCAATCTGGGCTCATTATGACAGACCCCAAAGACATTAATATTTCTTTTCATTCTTTTTACTCTAACCTCTATACTTCTTCTGCTGTTGGTGACCCTGACTCTTTTGCAACTTTTCTTTCCAACCTTGATTTACCTAGGCTGTCGGATTCAGATTCGGATTATCTGGCTGAACCGATTACTCTTCAGGAGCTGGAGTCAGCAATCCGATCTATGAACAAGGGGAAATCCCCAGGTTTAGATGGTATTCCAGTCGAATTGTATACTACTTTTTGGTCGGATTTAGGCCCCCTCTTGTTAGATATGATAAATTTTTCAGTTACTCAAGGCTCATTTCACCCACCTATTAATATAGCTGTTATTTCTCTCTTGTTAAAAAAAGATAAAGATCCGACTTCCTGTTCTAGTTACCAGCCACTTTCTTTGATAGGGACTGATGTTAAATTATATGCTAAGGTATTATCTCGTCGTCTAGAGAAATTTATGAACAGGCTAATTCATCATGACCAAACAGGGTTCATTAAATCTCGCTCAGCTTCGGATAACTTACGCAGGTTATATCATATTATTAATTTATCTAATAGTTTGTCCTCCCCTTGTGCAGTATTATCTCTAGATGCAATGAAAGCTTTCGACCAGCTAGAATGGAACTATTTATGGGCGGTTCTACAGCATCTGAGTCTAGGATCGAGTTATATAAACATGATTAAAGTTCTGTACGCCAATCCAGCAGCCTCTGTTCTCACAGGTTCTGTTTGCTCTAACCCATTCCTTATACATCGAGGTACTCGTCAGGGTTACCCGCTTTCTCCTCTGTTATTTGCCTTATCTTTGGAACCCTTAGCTCAAGCGGTCCGACAATCTGAAATTATTTCTCCCATAATTATAAGGAATACTCATCATCATATTTCTTTATTCGCTGATGATATTTTATTGTTTTTGGATAAGCCGTCACATTCTATTCCTCATGTATTGAATTTATTTGACCATTTTGGAGCTCTCTCTGGCTTTAAAATTAATTGGAGTAAGTCATGTCTACTTCCCCTCAATTCTAAATTTGATCCCATTTCTCTTTCTGCATCTATTCCATTGGTTCAAAACTTTAAGTACTTAGGTATAGATATTTTTCCTTCCATGCAAGATATTCTTTCAAAAAACTATAATAGTATTCTAGCCAAAATATCCTCAGATTTGGAAAATTGGTCTCGTCTTCCTACTTCTCTTCAGGCTCGTATATCGGTGATCAAAATGAATGTTCCCTTTCGAAGGGAACTCCACTCTGCGTTGACAGTACGCATTGGGGAACCCGTCACGTGACCCAGGTGTCGAAAGCACTATCCAACAACTCCAATTGCTATTGGCCGGCGACAGCCTATGACGTCATACGGCGCGACCCGGATGTATAAAGGGAGCGCCTGGAGAGACAGTCACTATCTTTTTCGTCTTTCGGTCCTGTTCTGTCTTGCATCTATACCAAAGACTCCGGTAGGGTTTTCTGTATATTCCTTACAAACGTTCATGAGGGTGTGTTTATCCGTGTCCCAGGGTTTGACACTTGATATACATATTTTTCTGAGCGTTTTCTGTCTGGAGAGGAGCACGCATACACAGTGCTTGAGGGCACTGCTGTGTGTCTGTCTGTTGTTAAAGTACCCGGATGACGATGACGTTCGCGTTTAACGTCATCGCGTCCGGCGGCGAGTGCTCCTCTGGCGGGTGTATGCGAGCTGCTGTGTGTTTGGGACGCGCTTCTCGTCGGGCTGCGGCTGCCGGGAAGGCGCGTTAAGAATGGGGCCGCGCGCGGACGGTTCGGCGAGCGGTTCCTTTCTATCCATTAATACGGCAGCTTCCATACTTTCCATTCCGTTCTGATCTCCGCTTTTGAGATCGGTGAGGAATGGAAAAACCCCTAGCCATTCAGATTTGTATCTGAACCCAGACAGACGGGAGGGGGAGGAAGAACGAGTGAGACGGGTGATCGATTGTAAACACTGTTGCGTTTGTGATCAATCTCCCAGCTATATAGGGCGCTTTATAGCTACCCTCTCCTCTTCTTCTTCCACCTCCTGTGTGTGTATATATATATATATATATATATATATAAGCATATGTCATGCTCAGATGCTTCTTATGGTCAGGCTGATGGCTGGGCCCATGGTTATTGTTTCTATCAGCCCGCTGTTTCTGTTTGATAGTAAGAGGATCTTTAAGCTTAAAGAACCTTAGATTCCATCCTTTTTGTAAAGGAGCATTAGGAGTTTTTGGTTTTTAAGCTGCAGGAGGGTCTATATTTTATTCATTTGAAATAAGACTTTATTTCCTGTATGGTTTTCTGAGCATGTAGTCAGGATAATTAGGGGGTTTTTGGCAATCTGAAGTTGATAACACTTGTCACTTCAGCTAATATGTAGATGTTTAGGTCGGCCTTGATAAAAAAAAAAAAAAAAAAACGGCCGCCTGACATTGTTTGCTTGTGAGCTTCACTTTCTTTCTCTTATCCATGAGATTTGGAGGTGAAGCCCGGGCTTCACGAGGCTTGTGGCCTTGTAAGAAGGCCCATAGCTTAGCGGCTAGGCTAGAGCTAGGTTTGGTGTGTTATTTACATAACCTTATATTTACTATCCCTGATTAGGTTGTATAGTTCCTAGTTCTGGCCTCCTCCCGAGGGAGTTGTTAGGCCGTATGCCATTATCCCCTTGCTTATGTAGGCGCAATTGTGAGATTAACAGCTAGGTCGTAGACTGTTTTGACTCCCTGATGCTGTCTCTCAGGTGGTAGGCCCTTATCTTTGCGTAGATAAGTTATGCAGGTTTTTGCTAGGCCCCACTTCCTAGAACTTTCATGTTAAGGGAAATGAATTCCTCTGAGCCACTTGATATCAGTATTTATCAAGTTTGTTTGGACGATGCTAGTTTTTAGCCTTTCGTCTTCTAGGCTTAGAACAGATTTGAGGATCTGTATGGGAGTGTTTTTCCTTTTAAATAGCATGTATTTCAAAGTTTTATGTTACTTTGAGTTCTAGATTTTTGCCCTACATATATATATGTGAGCTTACGTATGCTGCCACAGGTTAGTACCTGTTCTCTTAATAGTAGGCCCCTTTCTGCTGTAAAGCGGCCTCTATTTGAGAGGATGGTGACTACATATTCCCCAGTTAAGAGGTGTATTTGTGTCACTGAGTGCATCACCTGTTGGATTGCATACTCAGGGTAGTTAGAACCACTTTTTGAGGAAAGCTGGTATTTATTTTAGCTCCCTGGTGATCTTGTTAGCGGTTATATTGCATATAACTCGGATTGTAGGCTTTATGATATTTAGCCTCCTTCTAGTTAGCAGTTGTTTTCTACAATGCTGATTAACTGATCATGGTTTGCTCATATATGTACACTACCACAGGCCCTGCCATGTGTTTGTTTGAGTTAGTAGGCCTTATAGCCTCCCTTAGACCACGTTGGCTTTGTTTGTTCCCCTTAGTCACAAGAACTTAGGGTGCTTTGCCTGTTTGGAAAGTGTAGCCTAGCACAGGTAGCAGTTGGCTTCCCATAGTTAATGGGTTAGAGCTGGTTCCCTGTAAGCTTGGTTCCCTGGGAATTCACGAGCTGAAGCCACGTGTCACTGGATCGGCAGGCCATTTCAGGCCTCCTTTTTAGTTTGCACGTTGGCACAGATTGTGTTTTTCTGTGCGGCTGGATGAGATGTCAGTAGTGAAACCTTACTGAGGTTTGGTTTAACCTATTGTTGCCTCTGAGTCGACGATTCTAGTTGAGCTAAGAGCCACCTAGCGCTTAGGTTGGATCTTTGTGCTCCTGGAAACGGCCACGAGACTTACGCCATGTGTCCTGGAGGATGCTAAGCCTGCGGGCCGCCTTTATTGGACACACTGGTGTTTGTTTAGGTGTATTTCTCTCTGAGAACTATTTCTATACACTTTCGTTGGCCAGGGGCCCAAGTGGTAGATTCAACCCCCTTTTTTGCGGGCTGTTTACCAGGCTTGGGACCTAAACACTGCCACGAGCTGATGCCACGTGTCTGTTGAGGTTATAGGCCTTCCAGGCCTTCCTTAATACGTGTTGGCGTACGCTGTACTCCTCTTGCTTAAAGAGTAAAAGGTGCTTTTACTGAGTACACTGCTCGTCGTACTGAGGTTTGGTTTAGCCTATTGTTGCCTCTTTGAGTCGATGATTCTAGTTGAGCTAAGAGCCACCTAGAGCCTAGGTCGGATCTTTAAGCTCCTGGAAACGGCCACGAGACTTACGCCTTGTGTCCTGGAGGATGCTAAGCCTGCGGGCCGCCTTTATTGGACATACTGGTGTTTGTTTTGGGTGTATTTCTCCCTGAGAACTAGTCATATACACTTTCGCTGGCCAGGGGCCCAAGTGGTAGATTCAACCCCCTCTTTTGCGGGTTGTTTACCTGGCTTGGGACCTAAACACTACCACGAGCTGATGCCACGTGTTTGTTGAGGTTATAGGCCTTCCAGGCCTTCCTTAATACGTGTTGGCGTACGCTGTGCTCCTCTTGTTTAAAGAGTAAAAAGTGTTTTTTCACTGAGTACACTGCTCGTCGGATTGTGTTGGGTGGATTATCATAAGAGCACTGTGCAGCTTTCTATTGCTGCCATGGAAGTTGTCTGTCTGCCGCCGGCTTAGACAGATGTTCAGAATGGCTTTACCAGAAACAGGCCTCTTTCTGAAATTTACTTCTGTCTTTATGTATATAGAACTGTTGTCATGTTGTAGCCCCTCTCGGGCCTCCATGAGTATGTGCTCTTGGCATAGTCTACCTGTTAGGTGAGCTCTGCGCTTCCCCTTGGGGTTTGTAATAGTGCTTAGCTCCCTAAGCTGATTATGATGGTTTGGCCTTGATCAGGCTCCATCTTTAGGATCAGCCCCAGGCTGGTTTGTGCTCCCCTTTTCAGGGCTTTCAGCGCACGGCCTCCTCAGTGCGTTAATTAAGCACTGGGTAGATCCTAGGTTGAGCGGATTATCTCCCCTCGATATGAGGGTTCATAGCACTCAGCTGAGTTCTGCTCTCCAGGATGCCCGTCTCTATGCGTGGGTCTGAGCTGGTTTCTGCCTTTCTGCAGTCACTCTTACCTACTTTCTTCCTGAAGAATGCGTTTTAGAGGCTCTGTATGCAGACAGGGTTGGCCTGAACTGAGTCTGTTCCCTGAGAAGACCAGGTCGGCCTCCCTGGTGGCAATGAGGGTGACCTTGCTCCCCTCATGAGTGACTGGCCGAGGTTCCCTTTGGTTCCTTGGCCACATTCCCTTAAAGGAACCACTTTTCTCACAAGAAAATTGGGTTCTAGACGCCTTAGCGTTTCTCTAGGCTCTGTTTGTTAAAAGAGAAAGGTAGAAGCCTGTGGGAAGGTCAGCTTGGGCTGTTGGCCAAAGGGAATGCTGTCACTGACAGCCTGGTGTGACCCGAGGGGGAGTTGCTGGGCAGTTTGAGAACTGCCTTGAGGTCTTTGCCTCAGCCATATTTTTGGCAGGCACTCCCCTCCAGCATGGCGGCGTGGGTATATCGTTCCCCAATGCGTACTGTCAACGCAGAGTGGAGTTCCCTTCGAAAGGGAACGTCTCAGGTTATGTATGTAACCATAGTTCCCTGAGAACAGGGAACGAGACTCTGCGTTCCTTTGCCATGCTTTAGGTTGCCTGCCTTCAGAACAGTCCCTCAAGACGATAAGATAGTGACTGTCTCTCCAGGCGCTCCCTTTATACATCCGGGTCGCGCCGTATGACGTCATAGGCTGTCGCCGGCCAATAGCAATTGGAGTTGTTGGATAGTGCTTTCGACACCTGGGTCACGTGACGGGTTCCCCAATGCGTACTGTCAACGCAGAGTCTCGTTCCCTGTTCTCAGGGAACTATGGTTACATACGTAACCTGAGACGTTCTCCCACGTATTAACTTCTTTTCTTCCATGATTCCTCTCGCTCCACCAGTTGGCTACTGGAACAAACTTGATGCATGTGTTTCACGGTATATATGGGATGGGAAACGTCCTCGTATTAAACTGTCTACCTTACAGCGAAGTAGATTACATGGAGGTCTTTCTTTCCCTAATTTTAGACTGTATGCTCAAGCCTTTTCCCTCCGCCCATTATCAGTTTGGTTTGACCCTGATGCTTCAGTATCTTGGAAAGCAATTGAGGAATCTATTGTTTATCCATATAAATTGAAGCATCTAGTTTTTTCAGGGGTTCTGCTTAGGCAGTGTAAGTCTAGGTTTGGTCCTATTGTAACCCATCTCCTCTCTACATAGAGGGATGTTGAAAGACGTTTACAACTAGTTACAATATGGCATAAGCATTCGCCAATTTTCCACAACAATAATCTTTTGTCAGGCAATACTCCATTCCATTGTCCGCAATGGACTTATCATAAAGTAAACACTCTGGGAGATATCTATGATGATAATGGTTTACAATCCTTCCAGAATCTCAAAAATCAATATAATCTGCCAGGCACTTCCTTTTTTATGTATTTATGAATTAGATCGGCCCTACGGGCATACGGGGTGCCCTGGGATTCTCAACTTCCTATTCACCCTTTGCGCAAACTAATCCTTCCCTCTGAGGAATTTCCCTCTTCTGCCTCAGTCATCTGTCTTTTTCTACTTGAGCATTCATACAAACCTTTATCTATTACAACTGTTTGGGCTAAGGATCTTAATGAGGATGTGCATGTTTTATTTTCGGATCAGATATGGGGAATGTTTAAAATGTCTTCTAAAAACCCTAACCACCAAATGATTCATTGGAAATTGCTACATAGGGTCTACTTGACTCCAATGAAACGTTTTCATATGAATTTGTCAACCTCTCCTAAGTGCAGTCTCTGTTCACAAGGATCTTTAGGCACTTTTTTGCATTTTTTCTGGGAGTGCCCCTCTCTCTTTTCTTTTTGGACTCAGCTCTCACAGGACCTCTCTTATTTGTTGGGTACTGAGATAAGTTTGACTTCACGCCATTTTTTTATGAATGACTTTTGGGACCTCACCTTGTCAGTCCAACAAAGATGTTTACTGCTAGCTGCTTTCACTGCAGCAAAAAAGTTGCTAGTCAACCGTTGGAATCCTCCTCACACAATGGACAGACGAACCTGGGCGGTATATTTGTTGGACATTATCTCGATGGAACTCTCAACTTCTCGCATACATGGATCTAATGTGAAAACTGTCAATTTATGGCATTCATCTTTTAATATTGTGTCATCTTTTCTAAAATCTTTGTAAAAATTATTGGATTGTATTTTATGTATTAATATTACTCAATTTATTTTTATTATTATTATTTTTATTATTTATTTTACTTTATGTATTTTATTGTTTTTCTTTTCTACCCTTAAGTCTACCAGAGGGTGGGATGGGTTGGGATGGGTTTTAAATTTGCATAGTTGCTTTTTGTTTTATACTACTGTTCACAGAAGAAAATTCAATAAACAGTTGTTAACAAAAAAAAACATCTAAGTGTACTCAACTGTGCTATTTTGAGACACTATGAAATATGAACTTAAATGCGCTTTTAATATACTATCTCTGTATTTAGAAAATTTATTTAGATACTACTTATAGTACATTTGAACCCATAGTGTTCAATCTACAAGTGGTAACTAAATATATTTTTAAATACAGAGATAGTATATTAAAAGCACATTTTAGTTCACTGTGCTAAAGAGCATGTTGTTGGTTTTTATGCATTAAATGTCTAAATTGTTTTGTCTATTTTTGTCCTAGACCTAATGGTGCTGAAGAAGGCAAGTCATGAACTTAATGAAAGGGAAGAAGAGAAAGAACATTATGATGAACATCAGGATTTCATGACTGGAGAAAGATTGACACAGGCTAAAAAGTCTTCCTTACAAAAAAGAGCTCAAAAGACAGGAACTAAAACTTATTTCACCTGCCAACAGTGTGGACAGAGTTTTACTGTAAAGGGAAGCCTTAAAGTCCACATGAGAACTCACACTGGAGAGAAACCTTTCACCTGCCAGCAATGTGGACAGTGTTTCAGACATAAAGATAACCTTAAAATCCACATGAGAATTCACACTGGAGAGAAACCATTCACCTGCCAACAGTGTGGACAGAGTTTCAGTCAAAAAGGGAACCTTATAGCCCACATGAGAATTCACAATCAAGAGAAGGCTTACACCTGCCAACAATGTGGAAAGAGTTTCACACATAAAGTAAGCCTTGAAGTCCACATGAGAATTCACACTGGAGAAAAGCCTCACACCTGCAAACAATGTGGACAGAGTTTCAGTCAAAAAGGGAACCTTATAGCCCACATGAGAATTCACAATCAAGAGAAACCCTTCACCTGCCAACAGTGTGGAAAGAGTTTCACACATAAAGTAAGCCTTAAAGTCCACATGAGAACTCACACTGGAGAGAAACCTTTCACCTGCCAACAGTGTGGAAAGAGTTTCAGTCAGAAAGGAAACCTTATAGCCCACATCAGAATTCATTCTGGAGAAAAGCCTTACAGCTGTCAACAATGTGGAAAGAGTTTCAGTCATAAAGGAAGCCTTATAGTCCACATGAGAATTCACACTGGAGAGAAACCTTACACTTGCCAACAGTGTGGAAAGAGTTTCACACATAAAAGAAAGCTTGAAATCCACATGAGAATTCACACTGGAGAAAAGCCTTTCACCCACCAGCAATGTGGACAGAGTTTCATTCAAAAAGGACATCTTACAGCCCACATGAGAATTCACACTAGAGAAAAGCCTTACACCTGCACTCTGTGCGGGAATAACTTTACACAGGAAAAAAGTCTCAGGCAACACATGAATATTCACACTGGAGAGAAGCCTTTTACATGTGGTCAGTGTGGAAAGAGATTCATAACTAAAGGTGACCTTAAGGGCCACATGAGGATTCACTCGAAAAATAACTCTTTTAGAAGTCGTCACTGTGGAAAGAGCAGAGGTGTAAAGAGGACCTGAAAACCATACTTGAGTAAAAGTACAGATATCTTACAGCAAAAATTACTCCATTACAAATTAAAAGTGACAAATTCTAAAACAACTTGGGTAAAGGTCTTAACTGTACTTAAAGCTGCTGTCTAACTTTGTGTTCAAAATGTACAAAAAATATATAATGAGAATGTACAACATGAATCCATTTTCCAAACTGTGTTTTTGTCTAATACTGAATCATTATGGTATACTTATAATAAGTGTTTATATTCAGACTATTTTAGACCGGTCTGGTAGAAATCACTAGTAACTGCGGGAACCGCCATAGATATAAACGGAAAGAAGTAGCTCCGGCTACAATGTTCCTCCACAGGACGCATGCTGTTTTGTTTATTAACTGCTAGAGCGCCAAAAGTGAAGGATTGCAGCTTTAAAAGATTAGTTTACTTTCAAATGAAAATTAGCCCAAGCTTTACTCGCCCTCACGCCATTAGTATATGACTAAATTCTTTCTGATGAACATAATTGAAGAAATATTAATAAATATCCTGTTGCATCTGAGCTTTATAATGGCAGTGAACAGGACCCAAGAGTATGAGTTGAAGAAGTGTTAGATCCGTAATTTGAATAGGGAAGGTGTAGGACATACAGCGCAAGCTTTTTGAAGAATAAGGAAGGCGGAAACACTTGCATGGTGATCATTTGTGTTTATAAAGCATATACATTGGTAATTTTCTAAAAAAAATTTTAATCATTTTGCTAGATAAGTAGTAGTAGTAGTAGTAGTAGTACTTTATTGTCACTAGTCACAGGTACCAGCGAAATTAGCCATCAACCTGTCCATCCAAGGGGGGTAGACAGGACAGGAAGACAGAGGATTTAGGAAGAAATACAGCATAACATGAGGGAGGGTAGGAGAGAAAAAAAACCAACCCCCAGACTATGTTCCTAGTGGGGAGTACAGTGTGGGAACAGGAAAAAAAAAAGAAAAAGAGAAAAAAAAAAAAACACCACAGCAACATAAGCACATAATCAGTACAACATGAAAACACATGACTTGCAACAGGGGAGGGAAATGGGGGCTGGAGGTAACCCAGCACAGGCAAGCAGCCATCCGGTCCTGCAGCCATTCTAGGCGCTGGTCACAGACCCGCTTGTCAGACTGGCGGTACAAAGCGGCGAAGGCGAGGGATGGGGGGTTGGGGGGTGAATGCATATCTTTATATATGTGCATATGTGTGTGTAAGTATGTATGTAAAGTTCTTGTATGTGTAGGCCTGGAGAGTCGCTACTCCTGGCATCAAATCTAGGTGCCTCAGTCCGCAGGATTGTCATAGTGATACACAGCAAATTGCCATGGAGACAACCTTGATAAAGTCCCAGACAGAGTCAATCAGCAGGTGTCTGTGGGAATGGGGGGAGGAACACAAGAGCGTCTCACTGCAGTGCTCTTCCGGGGGAGTTGTTGTTCCAACAGCGGCCTTGGCTGAGGCCAGTGCTGGTTGAGGGGAGTCGAAAGCAGATAAGATTGGGATTGTTTGGTCTTAGGTCGAGTAGCCGCATTCAATTACACGGCTACTCTCTTAGTCCATTCTGGTCTCCAAATCGATCCATTTGCCTTTGCAAAGCCGTGAGCTTCTCTGTGATGTTATCCATATTGCGGTTGATAGTCCCAGTCTCAGTACTGACCGCTCTGCCCACTGCTTCAATAATGTGTTGAGAGACCAGTTGATCAAATCCATGATTTTAGATGTTTGGAGAGCAGTGCAGAGAGAGTCTCTCAAAGTGTAGACAATAAACGAGACGAGACGAGAGGAGCAAAGCAGGGAAGGTAAAGGGGAGGAGAGGGAAGAAAAATGCGCCTTCGTTGAGAGCCAAGAGAAGAATAAGAAGATAAGACCCTTATTCCCCATCTGATATTGTTTAAAGCCCTTTGAAGCTGCACTGAAACTAATTTTTCAACCATTATAATCCTATCCAGAATAATCCTGGATTGCAAAATGCATAATTTCCTTTCGACTGAAGAAAGAAAGACATAAACATATTAGATGACATCAGGAAATTGTAATTTGAAAGTGAACTAATCCTTAATATGTTTTCTCTTAGGCATGCCTGTGGGTGTATGGTCTGTATATCATTTTGTGTGTGTAGTCACTTGTAGAACATGATAATTATGCATGAATTAGACACATGCAGAATATCACTTTTATATGTGAAAACCACATAGTTCTTTCTCCCTGAAACATTTTTGGCACAAATTCCACATGTTTTTGTTTAAAAAAAAAAAAAAAAAAAAAAAGTTTTCTTTGTTTTTTAATTATTATTATTATTATTATAGGGAAAGTTTTGAATTTGAACAATTCATGCTATGCTAATTCATAATGTGGCGACTTTCAATCTGTACAAAAAGCTGTGTACCCATGCACTTTTTTTAACAGTGGCCCGTTACTTTACTTTTTAAAAAAAAAAAATGTGGCAAGGGTCCAAAATTCTTCATTTTTAACTATATTAATATATACCCATTGATAACATTTACATCAATAAGGCACATACCTAAAGACGGAAACAAAAGTGAGGCCAGGTGCATTCTCTCTTGTATTGCAGGGCACTGGAAGGAGGAAATGCAGCCATTTGCCAATTTGACAAGTACTGGTTTATGTATGATAATAGGTTAAAATTAACAAACATGAGTGAGAGAACCACATAGGGCAATGAGTCGTTTCTTTCAAAGCAAAATGGTCGACTTCTGCTCGACCGAAGTTTTTCCATATGAGCTCCACCACCTCGGGGTGGAGTCTCCATTCCCCGGGCCTCAGCCTCTGCCCGGGATGCCCCGGGATGTTATCCACTCTCAAGGCAAGGCAATTTTATTTGTATAGCACATTTCATACACAATGGTAATTCAAAGTGCTTAAAGAAGAACCAAATACATAATAATAAAAATGGAATGCATAAGAAATAGAGATAACAGTAAAAACAGAGAATTCTGCTATCTGGATGGAAGAGTTAGGAAGTTTCAGGGAGTTTTTTTGTTGTCCGTCAGAGTGGCTCTAAAAGGATCTATCCATCAGAGCGGATGTAAATGGATCTTGCTCACATTTAATTCTCCCAGAGCCTGCTCTACCTGCTAAGGCACTTCAAACATTTCAATCTCCCCTTTTGCCAAAACACCTCAAACTGCACCACAGTCCCAATCCCCCTTTCAGAGATATCTTAACTATGCAATGCAGTTCAAATTTTCCCATTGGAAATTTCCCCTTTGGAAAGTGTCCTGACTGTAATCCAGAGATATCTTAACTATGCACCACAGCGCAGATTTCCTCTTCTGAAACTTCCTCTTTGGAAAGTGCCCCAACCAACGTGTTTTGATTTCCAGAATGCTTTAATCACGTTGCCTTTGCAAGTGATCTCAATTACCCTTAGAAAGCCCTTCTACGTACCACAGAGTCAGATAGCCCCACCATCATGGTTTGTCCCCTTTTCCAAATTTACCACATTTTAACCTAATCACTTACTTCATAATTCTACCAGCTCTTTCAACCAGACAGCCAGATTTAAAATGCATAAAAAAGATGATACATAAAAGATATAAAATGCATTATAAATAAAATAAAAACAGGAAAAGGAATTAAAAAAATAAAAAGATAATACATGTAAAATAATTTGTAAAACAGTTTGGTCATAGCACAGTGCTCAGTCAGTAAATGCATAGATAAAAAGATGTGTTTTGAGTCTGGATTTGAATGTGGCTACTTTTGGAGCACATCTGATCTCTTCTGGAAGCTGGTTCTAGCTGAGGCTGGCGTAACAGCTAAAAGCAGACTCTCCTTGCTTTGAGTGAACCCCGTATTTGGGACTTAATGTTGATGATCTGAATGATCTGTTAGGCTTATATTTTATGAGAGTATCTGCAATGTATTGAGGTCCTAGGCCATTGAGTGATTTATAAACAAGTAACAGTACTTTAAAATAAATTCTAAATGTAACTGGAAGCCAGTGCAAGGACCTGAGGACTGGTGTGATGTGTTCATGTTTTCTGGTTCTGCTCAGAATCCTGGCAGCAGCATTCTGTACGAGCTGCAGCTGTCTTATGGTCTTTTTGGGAAGGCCAGTGAGGAGTCCATTACAATAATCCTGCTGGTGATGAAAGCATGAAAAAGTTTCTCTAAGTCTTAACTGGAGACAAAGCATCTAATTCTTGCAATGTCTTTACATGACTACTGAAACTCAGGTCTGACTCCAAAATCACACCAATAGCAGTTGTAGAAGTGAGTGATGAATGAATGGGTGATAATACTGTCCTTTGTGGTTTGCAGGTTGGCAGCGGTAGCAGACTGGAGAATGCTGGCGGATGACACTCACACACAGACTTGGAGCACAGGAGGTAGTACGGAGACACAGGAGACAGGTAAGTAGCAATGGAGTCCTTGAGGTAAGCATAGAGGTAAGTTCCTTGATGCGAACGAGACCGGACAATGTGACTGTGTGTGTGAGTGTCTTAAAGGGCACCTATTATGCAAAATTCACTTTTACATGGTGTTTGACCATAAATGTGTGTTGGCAGTGTGTGAGCAAAACCACCCTAGAATGAGAAAAATCCACCCAGTGGTTTTTTTACAATCTCAATAATTCATAAGCACTGTCTCAGAACGCCCTGTTCTAAGATTGCTCTCACTGTGACGTAGAATTGCGCTAAGCCCCACCCACGTGGTTTGATTGACAATCTGGTTTTGGCATAGACGGTAGACCCCGCCCTCGGGGATCTGTCAATCATCCTCCATTGTTTCAACGACAGCCGGTAATGTCTCCTAAGAAACAGAAAGTGTTATGTTGTGGGATGTAATAATGAACATAGTAGTTTTCACTTACTTCCGACATCAGAGCCACTGAAAACGCAGTGGATGGATTTTATTTACGAAGGAAAGGCGCCACTCAAAATTCCAAAATACGTTTATGTTTGCGCGAATCATTTTTTGACTGACTGTTTTGAAAACGAGGGTCAATTCAAAGCAGGTCTTGCTTCAAAGTTAATCCTCAAGTGTGGATAGTTGCAGTTGCCTACTGTTCGCGATCCAACGTCACCTCCAGAAGAAGTAAGTGTATTTAATGTTTTTTGAGCAAATAGTCATTTCAGTCGATGTCAGCCAATTCAATAACAAATGCGTCTAAAGTTGTTGTCGTCGTCGTAGAATGTCTGTGTTTATAATTTAAACCTTGTTTGTATAGTTCTGTAGCCATCTTCTCACATTTGCCACATAAGCACCTGTACGACAAGTAATGTCAACATGACGCAACCGTTCCCTCGCATAAATATAATTTCGTTTGTACTTAGCAAACGTTATCACAGTATTTGTGTTTGTAGTTTCAAAAAATTGCGCGAACGTTATCACAGTGTGTGTGTGTGTGTGTTGCACATCCATAATTGCAAAGGGGACGCGATTAAAACTCTATAAGTACATAAATGTATCAAATAACCATTCAGAGACGTCCTGCTCCATTCTCAATTGTGTTTCTTCTGCCGGAGTCTCTTCATCATCTGGGTCTGATTCCGGTTCAAACATGTACGGCTGAATGCCATACAAAACAGCGGGTCTCTGTTTATTGCCATAGGTATGCAAGTTACGCCCTCATCCAAAGGCAGGGCGGGGATATGCAGCTCATTTATATTTAAGGTGATACACACCAAAACAGCTCTTTTTAAAACAGGCCCCAAAAATGACATTTTCAAATGGTTATAATAAATTAACTGTGGGGTATTTTGTGCTGAAACTTCACAAATACATTCTGGGGACACCCAAGACCAATATTACATCTTGTAAAAAGGGGCATAATAGGTGCCCTTTAAATAGTGCTGGTGATGAGTGCACTGATGAGATGCAGGTGGCAGTGATTAGTACTCAGGGGAAGGTGTGCGCTGTGATTGGTGGATGCTGGAGCCTGGCGTGTCTGTGACAGTACCCCCCCCCCTCCAGGGCCCGCTCCTGAGGGCCGAGGACCCCGACGTCGTGGTGGTCTTCCTCTTCCACGAGGGGCAGGTCTGTTGGGATGAGCAGTGTGGAAAGTGTCTAGCAGGTTGGGATCAAGAATGTTGTTACGTGGAATCCAGGACTGTTCCTCAGGACCTTAAACCTCCCAGTCCACGAGATACTCGAGCTGACCACCCCGGCGTCGGGAGTCCAAGATCCCTCGCACCTCGTCTGCAGCTCCGTCGTCCAGTATGAGTGGAAGGGGGGGCTCGGCTTCGGTCACACCAGGCTCTGTGGAGAGAGGAACAGAAGGGTGGTGAGGTTTCAGAAGTGACACATGGAATGTGGGGTGAATGCAGTACTCAGGTGGTAACTGGAGCTTGTAGGTGACCAGGTTGACCTGCTCTAAGATGGTGAATGGGCCAATAAACCTGGGACTCAGCTTACGGCATGGTAAGCACAAATGGATGTCCCTGGTGGACAGCCAGACCTTCTGTCCAGGTTGGTATGCAGGAGCTTCGGAGCGGCGAAGGTCTGCTGTCATCCTGCGCCTATGGAGAGCATGTTGCTGCTGGTGATGTGCTGAGTCCCAGACCCTCTCGCTCTCTCAGAACCAGTAATCCACAGATGGTATGTCTGATGGTTCCCCGGTCCAGGGGAACAGTGGGGGTTGGTAACCAAGTACGCACTGGAAGGGTGTTAGTCTGGTGGTCGGTTGGCAAAGGGAGTTCTGCACATACTCGGCCCAACCCAGGTACTGGTTCCAAGAGTCCTGGTGGCCATGACAGAAGGTACGGAGGAAGCGACCAATCTCTTGAATCTTCCGTTCCGTCTGCCCTTTCATCTGTGGATGGTATCCTGACGAGAGGCTGACGGTAACACCTAGGAGCGAGAGGAAAGCCTTCCACACTCGGGAGATGAACTGTGGTCCTCTATCAGACACGACGTCTTCGGGGATACCGTATTATCAGAACACATGGTTAAACATGATTTCAGCAGTTTCCATAGCAGTGGGGAATCCTTTCAGAGCGATGAGACGACAGGATTTAGAGAACCTGTCCACCACAACTAGTATGCAGGTACATTCATTGGAGAATGGGAGGTCAGTGACGAAGTCCAATCCTAGGTGTGACCAGGGTCAATTAGGAACAGGCAGAGGAAGAAGCTTGCTGGATGGTAGATGGCGTGGGCTCTTAGAGAAGGCACATTCCTTTCATCCCTGCACGTAAATTCTGACATCGGCTGCCATGTTGGGCCACCAGAAGCGCTCCTTCAGCAGCGAGAGGGTTTCATTGACCCCCGGGTGGCCAGTGCCGAGTGAAGAGTGGGCAGAGTGAATAAGTGGAGTGAGCCATGTCCTGGTGACATACTGCAAGCCCGGTGGGCAACCCGGCAGAGTGTTGGTGGAGGCATTGGAGGAGGGAAGGGTCTCGGTGGACCAGGTGATGGGACTGACAATTATCTGCTCAGGGAGAATGGACTCAGGTTCTTCTGTGTTTTCTTCTGGAGCATGAAGTCTTGATAAGGCATCTGCTTTAATGTTTCTGGAGCCGGATCAGTAGGAGATGGTGAAGTTAAAGTTTGTGAAGAACAGCGCCCAATGGGCCTGTCTGGGGTTGAGTCTTTTAGCAGCTTGGAGGTACTCCAGATTTTTATGGTCAGTTAGTACCAGGAACGGGTGTCTGGCTCCCTCCAACCAATGCCTCCACTCCTCGAGGGCCAACTTGACAGCAAGAAGTTCTCAGTTGCCGATATCATAGTTAACCTCTGTTGGGTTGAGTTTGCGGGAGAAGGCACATGGATGGAGGCGGCTCGGATTCCCCTGCTGATGTGAGAGTACCGCTCCTACTCCTGTGGTGGAGGCATCCACTTCCACAATGAAGGGTTTGTCTGGGTCAGGGTGGACCAGGAGAGGAGCGGTGGTGAAGGCCTTCTTGAGGATGTCGAATGCTTCTGTGGCAGCTGGAGTCCAGGACAGAGACTTGGGTTTATTGCGGAGGAGGATTGTGAGCGGGCTGGTGATGGAGCTGTAGTTCTGGATGAAACGTCTGTAGAAACTGGCGAAGCCGAGGAAACGTTGGAGCTCCTGTTGTGGGTGTGGGCCAGTTCTTGATGGTTCATGCTCCGGGAGTAGATCAAGATGTTGTCAATGTAGACCAGCACAAATTTGTGGAGGAACTCCTAGAGCACCTCATGGATGAAGTCCCGGAATACAGAGGAGGCATTGACCAGGCAGTACCAGGCATCACCAGGTACTCGTAGTGGCCGGTGGGCGGTCTTGCACTCTTCCCCCTCGCGTATCCGGATGAGGTTGTATGCGCTGCGGAGGTCCAACTTGGTGAACACAGTGGCACCACGGAGATGTTCCAGGGCCGCTGGGACGAGAGGAGGGGGGTACCTGAACTTGACGGTGATGGAGTTAAGTGCCTGGTAATCGATACATGGTCGCAAGCCATGTCTGTGACAGTTACGTATTTAAAGATGTTAAATGGAATGAATGCAACATTTAGGTGAGATGCAGCTGTTGCAGTGTGAGGGAGAACAGACCAGACAACAAGGGATGCAGAAATAACCCAATATTTATTGACACGGGGAGAATTTAGACAATACAATAAAAACATGAACTCAATAAAAGAAAAAATGAGGGTGTTTCCAAAAAAAATAATAATCAAGAAATAATCAAAACAAAATCCATTAACTAGCGCCCACGCCCCTAAACTAACTACTAAAAATAAAATGTAGAAACAAAACTGAAATCTTTGGCGTATGTGACGCCTTAACTAAACTTTACTATATAAATAACCAAAATACACCCACACACTAACTAACATAGAGTACTAGCTACCAGTTCGAGCCGTCACGCACTACGGAATTAACAATTGTCAGTGAGGTTGAGATTAACACTGAGTAGGGCTGTACATAACAAAGGGATCATTATTTGCCAATCAAGACCAAATCAAGTGGTTAACAGATAACGACTTCACACCAGCATACAAATGCGCACATACAATGAACATGTGAAACTTGTATCACGCTCTAACTCCATCAGGTTAACTATTACACGAGTGCATCAAACAAATCACAGAAATGCCGTCTCAGTAAACAACAGACTAAGTGAACAGTTCAAAGACTCGTAGGTTGGCTGGCTGCTTCTGGCTCAACAAAGGTGAGTGAGGTCCGAAGCCCAAACGCTTACTGCAGGTGGAACGCCGACAAAGCCCTTTAAACGATCAGTCACCCGCAGATTGGCAGAACGCTGGTCATGACGTCAGAACATCATAACATCACAAGGATGATTGCTGGTTTTCCCGTCCAATAAGATATACCTAAATAACTCAATAGATAACAAAAGAGAGGGAGGAAAAAACAAAAAATACAAAACATACGTGGAACGTAACAGTAGGCGTTCACTTTGAGAACTTCATCTTTGTTTCCAAATGCAATGACTTCAGTTTTACCTTTGTTTAACTGAAAGAGGTTTAGGCACATAAAATGTAGTCTTTAAGTGATAGGGCTAGATAAATCTGGGTGTCATCTGCATAACTGTGATATGCTATTTGGTTCTTTCTCATTATTTGGCTCAGTGGCAGCATATACAGGTGCTGGTCATATAATTACAATATCATTAAAAAGTTGATTTATTTCACTAATATTATATTCATTAATTACACACAGACTGATATATTTCAAATGTTTATTTATTTTAATTTTGATGATTATAACTGACAACTAAGGAAAATCCCAAATTCAGCATCTCAGAAAATTAGAATACTGTGAAAAGGTTCAATATTGAAGACACCTGGTGCCACACTCTAATCAGCTAATTAACTCAAAACACCTGCAAAGGCCTTTAAATGGTCTCTCAGTCTAGTTCTGTAGGCTACACAATCATGGGGAAGACTGCTGACCTGACAGTTGTCCAAAAGATGACCATTGACACCTTGCACAAGGAGGGCAAGACACAAAAGGTCATTGCAAAAGAGGCTGGCTGTTCACAGAGCTCTGTGTCCAAGCACATTAATAGAGAGGCGAAGGGAAGGAAAAGATGTGATAGAAAAAAGTGTACAAGCAATAGGGATAACCGCACCCTGGAGAGGATTGTGAAACAAAACCCATTCAAAAATGTGGGGGAGATACACAAAGAGTGGACTGCAGCTGGAGTCAGTGCTTCAAGAACCACTACACACAGATGTATGCAAGACATGGGTTTCAGCTGTCACATTCCTTGTGTCAAGCCACTCTTGAACAGACAGCGTCAGAAGCATCTTGCCTGGGCTAAAGACAAAAGGACTGGACCGCTGCTGAGTGGTCCAAAGTTATGTTCTCTGATGAAAGTAAATTTTGCATTTCCTTTGGAACTCCATGCCATGCCGCATTGCTGCAGTAATTCAGGCAAAAGGAGCCCCAACTAAGTATTGAGTGCTGTACATGCTCATACTTTTCATGTTCATACTTTTCAGTTGGCCAAGATTTCTAAAAATCCTTTCTTTGTATTGGTCTTAAATACTATTCTAATTTAGACACTGAATTTGGGATTTTCCTTAGTTGTCAGTTATAATAATGAAAATTAAAAGAAATAAACATTTGAAATATATCAGTCTGTGTGTAATGAACGAATATAATATACAAGTTTCACTTTTTGAATGGAATTAGTGAAATAAATCAACTTTTTGATGATATTCTAATTATATGACCAGCACCTGTATGTACATAAGTTACATGAGTTTTTAAGTATCTCATGAGAACTAGCCATGCTGATGGTTTTGTTGTATAAAAAGAAAGTAAATCCTTTATTGACAAATGTATATCCTAATTCTTTGACTTTTTCTAACAGTATGGTTCTCTCTGTCCTGTATGCTTCACACTCTAGCAATACATGTTCTACAGTCTCTCTTTTGTCACAATTTATGCACAGTCCTGTTGTGTGTTTCCCTAAGTGACTGAGATTATGATTGAGACCTGTAGGCTATGTCCAATTCTTAGTCTTTGCTTCCAACCACCCTGCCTCCTTGTTGTCACTTGCTTTTGTACTTTATATAAAAAAAGACCTTTGGTCTCCTTTTACCATTGTCCTTGCCATAACTTATTGACTTCTGTTTTAATGACACTTTCCATTTCTGTTTTACTCAATGGAACTGTCCATTGCAGGTCTGAAATCCGTGTATCATTCGTTCTTTTCATATTCAATTAAGAAATCAAATTCGGAAAATTGAAAAAGGACTTATTTCCTTATTCGTTTACAAATACAATATTTAAAAAACAAATAATGACTGTTTTTTTGTATTTTCGATTACATGCTCAAATTGAAAATGGGAAATACGAAAAACGCCTCCACCACAATCAGGGTATCTTCCGTTCATTCATGTTTTGATTTGATATTGAAATCAGAAAAATGAGAAAACCGCACTTTTTTTTCGTTTTTCATTTTCAAAATGAAAACGAAAAAACAAAAAATTGGCAAAAAATTTTCTTTGCAGCTGCACACAATTACCCCCATTCTACAACGTTGGCACAATGCCTGTTTTATTGAAGTGACCAAATATAAAAATCTAGCGAAGCTGCTCAACGCACTGGCCAGCGAATGTATAGGTATACACTGAATTAAAAAAGTGCAAATCAGTAGCCTATCGATGTAAATATGCAGCAGTCATAACTTTTGTTTTAGACAACACCCTGAGTTTTGGACATGGGATGAATTTGAAATATGACAGATATGAAATATATTACATGTTATTAGTTCATCAAAGCGGTGCTATAGAGAGATGGACTTAAAATGCGAATTGGATGATTTGACGGAGGTGAACTCGTTTATGCCAATTCGAAATAGGCTATCACACATTTTAAAATAATTAAATAAAGGGAAAAATGTTAAAACAGTGTTAAAAATAACCGTTATAGTGCTCTCTTAAGAAGATATCAATTATAGCCTACTTTATCAATATTAGGATATATATCAAAACCCTGAAATAACACTAACAATAATAAGATAAAGAGTATTTTTATAGCCTATTTATTGCTATCTGTCTGTGTCAGAAATTAACTGTAATTGATTTAGTTGATTAATTGATTTTCAGGGGATTTTAGGATTTTTCCTAATCTTATTAAATATGTATGCTTTCTTTAATGTTAAGTTCTTAAATTTAGTCATTTAAATTACAATAAAATGATGCTACAGGTTGTTACCAATTAAATCAGTATCAAACAAAGGCTTGCAGAGGTGTCAAAGAAGCACCACCTGCAGTTGCTTTTAGATTTATGAGTTAGATTGCTCAGAGAGGGCAGTATATGTGTAGGAATTACAATTGCATAATGTAATCATATTAATGTTTTAAACATCATTTTGAATACAGAAAATTTTAAATGACAAAATTAAACGATAACTGGATTATGAAATTAATGTTGCCAGTAGGTGTCAGCAAGTCATTGTGCTAATCATTGAGTCATTTATTTAAGCTATTCGTTCAAAACGCTGATTCATTCAAGAATATATCAATTGGATCTCTACAATCTTTTGGGCCATTGAATCACTCAGTCAACTGATTTGTTCAAAGACATTCAGGAATGAAACACTGCTCAGTGTGCTACGAGTCAGTCACACAACATTTCTGATATGCATTGGAAGTTTAGTTGGCAGAGAAAATAAAACACCGTTTTGTCTGACATTCATTAATACTCAATATTAATGAAATAAACTCAGAATATTGCCTTAAACAAAAGTTATAACTTTAAGAAAAGGAAAAAATAGCATGTTGCCTATACATGTATTATGAAACAGAAGGATTACCTGAATATTTGACATGTCCTACACTTCTCTATGAAAACAAAACTCAAAATAGGCCTAATAGATATGCTGTGACTGTTAAATACACACACACACATATATATATATATATATATATATATATATATATATATATATATATATATATATATATATATATATATATAATTTCATAGCCTATCTATCATTTCAAATCCATCCCATGTTGTGTAAAACAAAATACATTTTTACACTCAATGTATCGAAGTTGTAGGCTGCCTGGGGGTAGTGTGCAGCTGCAAAGTAAACTAGATAAAAAAGTTCGTCGAGACAAACTTTAAGTTGGCTTGAAAAAGCCTAGCCAGAAAGTTTGAAACAGTTTTAAAAGTTTGAAGTTTGAAGTTTAAGTTTTAGTTTAGTAGTTTAATAGATAGATAGATAGATAGATAGATAGAAATAGTCAGAGAAAGATAGTGAAATAGATTAGTTTGATATATAGATTTAGATAGAAATAGTCAGATAAATAGAGATAGATAGATAGATAGATTTTTATCAAGATAAATACAGGAAGTTGTCAAAGAAAAACATATAACACGTCATCCTTGTCATCGCAGAATCTGACCAATGAGAATAAAGTGTATTAACATCAGGGATTTCACAGCCAATTTTGAACAACTGCGACGCCTTACCATCACTACGTGAAACCCTCATACCTCACTAAGCTCATCAATTTCATCCCTCAACTGATCATTACTTAGATATACACATAATGCTTTTGAGTTTCATGAGATAGGGAGCTTTTCAGCACCGATGTCCATGGCTGGAGCTGCACTTACACTGTACTCCTCGTAAGTGTTAAACAGCAGCACCATGTACTGCGAAGCACAGCGCCGGTCGTCATCCTAACGTCAGGCTCCATTCGTCACCACGATGGTAACCCGCAAAACTCCAACATGACAAAAAATGTTCTCTCTTTCATTCATCTTGCGTAAAAACTCATAGACAAAACAAGGCTAAAGCTAGTCCGAGAATAAAATGCATGTTTGGGCTGTTTAAACTGAACTTGCACTGACATATCTTGTAAAGTCATTGTTTTGTCTAAAGATGCACAACATTTTTTTCAAGGGTATGTTTATAAAAGTTACTTAAATTATCCTACGCCCTGTCTGTGAAACCAGACAGTGAATAAAGTAAATTTTGCTCTTCCGATTAAGTCTCTTGCAAAGCATTCTGGGAAATAGAAATGCCCTTACCCCCAGAAAGTAGACTGTGTACGAGGCGTCAAAAAGCAAGAAACCACTACAATCATTGTTTCAACTGGATGCGATGTAGCGCGAGGAGACAAAAATATAATACATGCTGTTGCAAAACTTCCAACAGAACGGGTTTGGAAAATTTGCTTTGATGCATCAAGAGTAGAGCATGTTATTATTGTGTCACTCTTGATAAAATTTAAAAGGCAATTATATGGTTAAATATATAATATTTTTAATATAGTATTTAATAAGAATTGACTACACATTTTTATTACTTTCTTGTAGGGAGATTTATCCTCCACCTTGTGAACAGATCTCCCTCTTTCCCAATCATGAGGATAGTTGAATATCTAAGAAGAATTCTTTCTTCTTCAACTTTCAACTACTCAATGATCAAGATCATCACTGTGTGTTTCAACAGCTGAAAACGTGCCATGGTGAGCGCCAGTCGTCATCCTAACGTCAAGCTCCACTCGTCATCACGACGGTAATCCCCAAAACTCCAACATAACAAAAAGTTTTCTAAATCTTAAACAATAACAATGATTCATTTTTAACAGTAGGCATATTTTAAAATCCATAGTTTGATAGCATATTTAAATTCATGACATTTCAACAGCTAGTAATAATAATAATAATACATTTCTATTGTAAGAACAGCTATTGTGGTGATGCGAGTTACGTTGTCACAGGTGAAGATAATGAGGAAATTAAATTGCTACATTATGAGACACAATTGTTCTGATCCTTCAAAAGTGGACAAAAATGCATATTCAAGACAAGGGGGTAAAATGACAATCAAAATAAATCTATTTCGACTGTCACTTGAAGTGAAATGTGAAATGTGTTGCGGTATTACATGAATGCTCACGTACTATGCATTGATCATTACAACCAATCGCACTGTTGAGCTCAGAAGGCAATAACCAATCAGATGAGTTTAGTTACCGGTGGAGAAAAAAAAATCTACTGATATCGAGGGAGTTTTTGTCACTTTCGCGCCATGTGCTCAGTCAGTGACGCAGGACTTTCTGAGGGGAATTTCAGTCAGTGTGTGACGCACTCTAAATAGGCTACTGCGCGTGGAAAAGTGCAGATACAATGCAAGTAAGATATTAAATTATAATCCTTTAGTCTTTTATGCTATTAAAATAACAATGTCTTGATTTTCTCATGCATAAAATGTAACTAATTAATAAACGTTCTTCTCTGTGCGGCATACAACCTTTTCCTCCCCACACAAAAACGCTTAATGTACTTTTTTAATCGACATTATTACAATATCACGAGTAAAAATCGACATTAATGATGTTTTACAGTTAAAAGGCAAAAAGTTGCTGTCATGCATGTAGATGAAGTATGCATCATCTTTTGTCAAATTCTTACATGTAATCAATAACTAAATTAAATGAGTAACAAGACAAAATAACTGCCAAAAAAATAGCTGATGAATTAACTATCAAAATTCATCTTTGCAATGCTGAGGAAATGGATGCATCTGAAATATCATTGTTTAATGCAGCTCACAGGGGATCAACAATGACTTAATTAATAGCTAATTAATAAAGTACATAAATAATGCTTTGTTTTAAACATAAAACGTTGAATATTTATTTTAAATTCAAAATTTCTAACAATACTTTAAATGTGAAATTAAAACCGCCACTAGGTGGCAGCAAGTCACCTTTATTGAGTGAGTCATTGAGATTCAACAGATTCAATTTGGCTTGTTCATTCAGGAACGAAGCGTTAATGTACAGCGAGTCATCAACCAATTCGTTCTGATAGACTGACAGACAGATAGTACAAGTTATTTATATATAATTGTATGTTACACTAACAGCCTCAATGATTCTTTTTTTTTTTTTTATTAGTGAGCATATTTTAAAATCTTAATCATAACATAGCAACAACTCGTAATAATAATATTGTAAGACTGGTGATGTCACAGTTACCAGGTGAAGGTGATGAGGAAATTAAATTGCTACATTTGAAGACACAATTGCACTGCTTCCTCCAAAATGGGAAGAAGAAGAAAAAATCAGAGGTCTTGAAGGTACGGTTACAATTGAAGTGAAATGTGAAAATAATTTTAAATGTGGCATTCAAGATTCATACTTTTTTGTGTGTGTGTTAAGCATTACAACCAATCACACACATCTCTGTTGAGCTCCGGATGCAATAACCAATCAGATGCGTTTAGATTAGTTACCGGTGAAGAAAAAAAAAAGCTAATATCGCGAGAGTTTTTGTCGCGTTCGCACCATGTGCTCAGTCAGTGACGCAGGTCTTTCTGAGGGGAGTTTTTGTGTGACGCACTCTGAAAACTGAATGCAGGTACGATGCAAGTAGGCTAAGCTATTACAATTATTACAATATCACGAGTAACATTACGATATTATTGATGTTTAATGATGATTAATGATGTTATGAGGCAAAAAGTTGCTGTCATTACAGCTTCAACCTTTGTGGGAAAGTTGTCTGCTAGACGCATCATCATTTTTGTCAAATTCTTACATTTAATCAATAAATTAAATGAGTAACAAGACAAAATAACTGACGAAAAATAGCTGACGAGTTAACTATCAAAATTCATCTTTGCAATGCTAAGGATCAGATGCATCTGAAATATCATTGTTTAATGCTGCACACAGGGGATCAACAATGACTTAATTAACAGCTAATTAATAAAGGGCATAAATAATGCTTTGTTTTAAAACGTTGAATATATATTTTTTTATTTTATTTTAAATTCAAAATTGATACTACTTTAAATGTGAAATTAAAACCGCCACTAGGTGGCAGCAAGTCACCTTTATCGAGTGAGTCATTGAGATTCAACAGATTAATTTGGCTTGTTCATTCAGGAACGAAGCTTTAATGTACAGCGAGTCATCAACCAATTCGTTCTGATAGATGTATAGAATAGAATATTATTTCATTACTGGATGCATCAGATGCATTGAAATAATTTCTTGAATAAATGATTTAATGACAAATACATTTCAGTCACTTGTCGCCGCCTGCCGACGAAACAATGTAATCCGTAAATGCATGGATTTCTTAAAAGGTAATTTACTCTATTTTGATCACTACTGTATACATAACTGTTAATATCCGAACTATAAAGTTTTATGTTAATATTTTTGCGGTGATTTCAATATAAGTAAAACTGAAATGAGACTTTGAAACTTTGTGGTTGAAAACACTGTATGTGCAGCCGTTTTATACCTATACATGACAACTTTTCTATCAAGTCAAACTTTGAGGTTGATCAACATGCAAGGAAACCGATGGTGCAACGCAACTTGATATTCTCTAACAATAATAATAATATAATGAAAGTAAAACATTTAAGGCTGTGTTTATAGCACGAAAAAAAAGATTGTATCACATGGTAATTGTATGGGGGGAAAGGTGTAAATGATAATACATGTGTATATTTTTTTTATGAAAAAAAAATATATATGTATATATATGTAATGTCTGTACATCGATTGTATATATATATATATATATATATATATATATATATATATATATATATATATAAACAAACAAACAAACAAACAACTTGTCTTTGAGGTGTGGCCATCTGTGTCCCTCTGGCGTGATGAGGCCCTGCTCGAGTGGAGTTTGGAACTCAGACCTGCTGCCAAATACTGAATACATCAAAAACTGCAGATAGGATGTAAGTAAGATATTAACTTATAATAGCTTTGTTTTTCATGCTACTAAAATAACAATGTCTTTATTTTCTGATGTGTAAAAACCAATTAACTTATTCATAAATGGTTCTTGACTTGGCATGCATGATACAACATTTAATGTATTCTTTTAATCGATATTAATCATTACAATATCATGATCAACAATCAGAAATAATGTTTTTTTTATTATTATTATTATTATTATTATTATTATTATTATTTCAGCCCTACTCTATAATGATTGAATTCCATTTTTTTCATATATGTAATTTGATATACTTTGTGTAAACTATTTTGATTTGGTTAAATGTAACTATTTGACAGAAAGTTTGGTAATCATAAGAATTGCCCTTTATACAGGAAAATTTGCCCTTGACAATCAATAACCTAAATTGGACTTTTAAATGGCACCTGTTTTCACCAGGTCTTCGTTTCGTTTTGGTTAAGTTGACAAATTATTAAAAAAAAAGAGAAAGTTTCAAATACTCTTTAAAAAAAAAAAAAAAAAAAAAAAAAAAAAACTGTATGTACATATTACTTCTATATAAGTATTACATTAATACATGATTAACTGTTATAATTATTTAATCATTAACTGTTATAATGATTTAATGTTATGTAATTAATTACTGCATTAATTTAGTCACTCTCCGCTGGAGCCTATCCCAGTTTCTATTTAATTTAGTACACAGTTCTAATGGATTACTTGTTGAAATAAGATTTCAATTAAATGTTTGTTTATAAAAAAAAGAAAGTAAGAGAGAGAAAATATTACACTTAGTACAGCTAGTAATTTAATTTTAAAATTAAAATTGTTTAATGGTCTAACTTATGTTTAACATGCTTGGTAGCATTAAGATCAGAGCACCTTTAATTTATGATAGGGAGGTGGTGATAAATCACATCAGACTTAATGATTATTTAAATTAATTTTATATAATTCATGAAAGAAAACGCAAAGCAAAATGTATTAAAAATGTATTAAAATGAACATGAACTTGACTAATTTAATAAAAAATGAAACAAGTAAAATACTGAACATTTATGTAAATTGTAAATTTAAAATTAACATGAACTTGAGTAAACTTTAAAAAAAAAAAAATGAAACTATTAAAAAAATAGAAACACAACAAAAACTACAACAACAACAACAACAAAAAAAGATTATTCTAAATTACTCAAACATTTCACCCTCCATGGCATCCCCCAACAGTTCAATATGTTGCACAATATATTTATTGTGAGACAATTTTAACATTATGGGGAGCTCATCAGCACCAATGTCCATTGATATTTCTTCTGGGACACTGTACTCATCATAGGTGTCGGAGAGAAGCACCATGGCACCTCCATCTTCTGCCGAGACACCTACAATGGTGACCACCTCCTCGACAGTTTGAAGTTCAGCCTTCTGAAATGTAACAATATAAACAAGTCTCAGTAAAGGCGCTATATAACAATGGACATGAACACTATTAATGTTAGTTGACTACCTAAGTTAACATGATCTAACAATGAAAATACTTCTAAAACATTTATTATTCTTCATTAATGCTTAGTTCAACATTTACTAAAACACTATCAAACTGAAAGTTGTGTAACTGTTGTATTTTGTTGATTAACATCTGTAACAAATATTAATAAGTACTGTAACAAATGTGTTGCTCAGTGTTAATGTATAGTCAATTCATTAACATTAATAGGGCCTTATTATATAGTGTTACCAATATTATGAAAATACCAATGGATATATAAAAAGTTCAAAAATGTATATCCCCTTGGTACACAACTCACAAGTGTAGAAAGATGAAGGAAAAATCAATTGGAGAATAATTTGGCTACATGATGCGTAATGTATGCTGTGTACCTCCACAGTTGTATAGCTCGAGGAGTTAAATTTGGCAGCAGGTTTGAGTGTTGCCTTGAGATGTGAAATCTCAACCTGATCTCCCAAACTCATCTCATGAAGGGCCTCATCACGCCAGAGGGAGACCTCGAAGCACTTCTGGCCACACCTCAGAGACAGGTCTCTGATGGGGACCTCCCCATCGGTCACCCGTGTCATCCTGATTACCTGCAACTACATGATCACAATGGTAGGACTGTTGTTAAATCACTGCAAGTAAATACAATAACAGGTGCTTAGACACAACTGATACAACATTGGCTGGGAATCTGAATTAAATGTGTCTTTAATCAAAGTTTTTAACAATGAAAGCAAATGAGCAGAAATGTGTGGTCATAGAATTTTCATTTTGGGGAAAACAAAGTTGAATTTAATTATTTAATGAAATATTTACTAGCTTAATTCACTCACTTTTTCTATTTCTCCTTTCAGGGAGATGAATCCTCCCCTTGTGAAAAGGTCGTCCTCTTCCCCTGTCACGAGGGCTGTTGGAGGACTGAGGAGATCCGTCGCCTTCTTCTCCGCTGCCTCTGGCACGGTGAAAGGTGCTGTTTTAAATTTCTTTGCCCCAGGGCCAAGAAAAATACACTCCCGACCGAATTTTAAGGACAAGGTGTGATTTTTTATAATATAGGCCTCCCCCTTCTCAAAAAGTGGGGTGCCTCCATCAACTGCCGCAATAAATGCTCTGTCACCATTGGTGAGAGCACTTATAGTGGTCGTTTTAAATGACCCGATCTCAGTTTTGTTTTTGGAGACCTCATAGGTCTTCGCACGGTGGTTTGTGCGATTGTTCACACACATGAGCTTGGTGGGAGTGGGCCTGCTGTATGGAGAGCTTGCAGCTGCCATTCTGGAGGGTAAGAGAAAATACACATTGATTTAATTAGCATCAGAAGTGAAAGAGTAAGACAGAAGACCAATAGCAATTCAGTACGCAAATTATACAACTACATCTGTGTCCAATAGGTTCACCATTCAGTTGGTTTAGTGCAGGTGTGTCAAACTCATTTTAGGTTGAGTTAAAAAATTATTTCGGAAAATACACTTTTCTGTCAGAAAAACTCCTGTCAGAATATATTTATTATATTAAAATTTTCCACTAAACAATTGTTAATATAACTTGATTTGAGGTAAAAATTACTTCAGAAAACATTTTCCTGTCAGAAAACTTCCTCTCAGACCAAATCCTGTTAGAATATATTTTTATTATATTGAAATTTCCCACTAAACAATTGTTAATATAACTTGATTTGAGGTAAAAATTACTTCAGAAAACATTTTCCTGTCAGAAAACTTCCTCTCAGACCAAATCCTGTTAGAATATATTTTTATTATATTGAAATGTCCCACTAAACAATTGTTAATATAACTTGATTTGAGGTAAAAAATTACTTCAGAAAACACTTTCCTGTCAGAAAACTTCCTCTCAGACCAAATCCTGTTAGAATATATTTTTATTATATTGAAATTTCCCACTAAACAATTGTTAATATAACTTGATTTGAGGTAAAAAAAAATTACTTCAGAAAACACTTTCCTGTCAGAAAACTTCCTCTCAGACCAAATACTGTCAGAATATATTTTTATTATATTGAATTTCCCACTAAAATTTAAACAATTGTTAATACAACTTGATTTGAGGTAAAAATTACTTCAGAAAACACTTTCCTGTCAGAAAACTTCCTCTCAGACCAAATCCTGTCAGAATATATTTTTATTATATTGAATTTCCCACTAAAATTTAAACAATTGTTAATATAACTTGATTTGAGGTAAAAATTACTTCAGAAAGCACTTTCCTGTCAGAAAACTTCCTCTCAGACCAAATACTGTCAGAATATTTTATAATTACTTAATAACTTTTTAAAAATAATTAATGTAATTCAAAATAAGTAAAAAAAATACTTCAGAAAATACACTTTCCTGTCAGAAAGGCTACTCTCAGATTAAATTCTCATTAATTGTAAAACATATATTAGCCTGTCTTGTCACTTTCATACAGAACCTATCACTAATTTAATTGGAAGAATTTTTATTGTGAAGTTATAACTTTTACACAGTTTGTAGAAAAGTAAAAATTCTCACCTCATCTGTGTGTTGTTGCTGCTGAATGATGAAATGAGTGAGTGTCAGTGGTCTTGAACTTGGCAGCAGTCCAATCAGAAGATATCGCCAAGGCACATGATGACTACATAGTAACCATTTGGCCAATTATTATTTTCCCCCTTCTCTACCTCTTCCCCTCCCACTTCCCTTCTAGCATCTTTCTCCCTCCCCCGCCTCTGTGTCCTCCCTCTGTCCCTCCCCCGCCTCTATGTCCTCCCTCTGTCCCTCCCCCGCCCCAGGTTTAACTGTAACTGTATTGTGAGGGGCCAAATGTCCTTACTTACATAGTGAAATATTATGACTAGTTAAAGGCTTATAAATGGGCCAAAACACATTTTTGTTGGATATGTTTAGGGCAGTGGTTCCCAAAACTGTCCTGGAGGACCCCCAGCACTGCACATTTTGGATGTCTCTCTCATCTAACACACCTGATTCAACTCATCAGCTCATTAGTAGAGACTGCAAGACCTGAAGTGGGTGTGCCAGATAAGGGCGACATACAAAATGTGCAGGGTTTGGGGTACTTCAGGACAGGTTTGGGAACCGGAACCATTGGTTTAGGGGATTGGGTTAAGTGATAGAAAATATCATTAACCTGATATAAAAGTCGATGAAAGTCTATGAAATGTGTACAATTAGTGAAACAAAGATGTCTGTGAGCTCTTTATATAACTACAAGGTCTAAATCAGAGTGATCACTTATATCAATGTTATATACAGTTGTACTCAAAATTATTCATACCCTTTTATTCAATACTTTTTGCAACCTTCGTTTCCCAAGATAACAGCTCTGACTCTTCTCCTATAATGCCTGATGAGTTTGGAGAACACCTGACGAGAGATCAGAGACCATTCCTTCATACAGAATCTCTCCAGATCCTTCAGATTCCAACTCCATGTTGGTGCTTCTTCTCTTCAGTTCACTTCATTCATTTTCATTAGGGTTCAGGTCAGGAGACTAGGATGGGCATGGCAGAAGCTTCATTTTGTACTTGGTGACCCATTTTTGTGTTGATTTTGATGTTTGTTTTGGATCATTGGCCTGATGGAAGATCCAACCATGGCCCATTATATGACTTCTAACAGGGACAATCAGGTTTGAATTATTATTATTTTTTTTTTTATCTGTTGGTATTTGATAGAATTCATGATGCCATGTATCTGAACAAGATGTCCAGGATCTCTGGCAGAAAAATAGGTCCACAATATTAAAGATCTAGCAGTATATTTCATTGTACTTTTTACCCCTGTGTGCACCAAACCAATCTTGAGTGTTTGCTACCAAAAAGCTCTTTTTTTTGTTTGTTTGTTTCATCTGACAATAAAACATTTGAAAAGTAACTGACACTACTGCAACTTCAAATGGGATGGGTTCTATGGTCAGATGAAACACAAAATAGCTTTTTTTTAGCAGCAAACACCCAAGATGGATTTGGTGCACACAAGGGTGAAAGGAACCTCATGTGCACAATGAAATACTGCTGTATCTTCAATGTTGTGGGCCTATTTTTCTGCTGGAGGTCCTTGACATCTTGTTCAGATTCATGGCATCATGGATTCTATCAAATACCAACAGATAAAAAAAATAAAACCTGACTGCTTTTGCTAGAGATCCTATAATGGGCTGTGGTTGGATCTTCCAACAGGACAATGATCCAAAACAAACATCAAAACCAACACAAAAATGTGTCACTGAGCACAAAATGAAGCTTCTGCCATGGCCATCCCAGTCCTCTGACCTGAACCCTAAAGAAAATGAGTGGAGTGAACTGAAGAGAAGAAGCACCAACATGGATCTGGGAATCTGAAGGATCTGGAGAGATTCTGTATGAAGGAATGGTCTCTGATCTCTTGTCAGGTGTTCTCCAAACTCATCAGGCATTATAGGTGAAGACTCAGAAGCTGTTATCATATCTGAGAGCTCACTTAATGACGTCATCCACGCTGCAGAGAGGCTTTCGATATAATATGTAGTATGTACTGCACGTTTTCCTCTCGGTAACTAAAATAAACACACAACCAATTTGACAGCGATGGCAGCAAAAAGAAAGCATGTGATCATAGCGATGTGCGTATGGTTGCACCAGCTCTGCAGTTCAGTACTTTAAATAGCACTTTATAAAATAGACTGCTTTAAAGCAAACAGCTTTACAGTATTAAATATAAAATAGTCATTCAGTCATGGAATGGACTATGCTCTTTCTCTTGTTAAATAGTTTAAAATAGCAATTTGTGATATAAATGCAAATGATACTGTATTGATTAAAATAAGGTTGCTTGTCAGGTTTTATGCATATGGTTGAGTGTTCTTTATGACCATTTTTAAATGATGTTTTTCTAAAAAACAACAAAAAAAGAGAAATATCGCAATATATCACAATATATCATATCATAATCCCTGTATCGTGATATGTCTTGTACAAGATTCTTGGCAATACACAAGGCCTAAAAAATAATTATATAAATTCATACAGGGCTAGTAGTATACAGATACACACCCAGGTATCGGATCAGTACTTGGTATCGGCCGATACCCTGAGCTCAGGTATCGGAATCAGTATCGGGAATGGAAAAGTGGTATCGGAACATCTCTAAACATAATTATATGTCTGATGAAAGCTTTCCTTTCCCATGAGTCATGCTCAAAACTACTTTCACAGTTATGTTTGGGAGGTGTTTCGCTTTTAAGTAAAGAATGTAATAATACATTTATTCGTCAACTTTCTCAATCTCGAAACCCAATTTCTCCAAAAGGGAAGTTTTTTGGGGTTCTAAAATAGAAAACATTCAGTGGAGGAAAACATAGTTATTACCATATAAATACTGTATACCCAATAGAGTGAAAGAAGAGCATTTTAAAATGTTGCATAATATATACCCCTGTAATGCTCTTGTGTCAATTTGTGAAGATATTTGTCATTTATTTCTCTCATGTAATGTTTCATTACTTTTCTGGAAAGATGTGAGTTCCTATTGTTTTTCTAAAGTTAATATGAACTATAATTTACACATGTTGTTTGCTTTTTTGAAAACCAAAACAAAGTTTTGATATTGCAGCTAACTTGTCTTGTTCTTTTCTCCTTCTACAGGACAACCTGATGGATATTTATTAAAATGAAATGATTTTTTAAATTAAAATGTTATTTTAATTTATAAATGAATTTATTTTAATTAATTTTATTCATTAAAATAATACATGAATTTAAATGAAATGATTGTAAATGAATTTTATGTAATGAATTTTATGTAATGAACTTATTTTAATTGTTTTTATTTGAATTAACTTGTTTTAATTCAATTGTATTTATGTTTTGAATAAATTAATAAATTGTATTAATATTTAATTGTATATGTATTGAAATTAACTTTTTTTTTTAATAAACCACATATTACCGTTAATTAATGAATTAATAATTCATTTTATGCACTATGTGTTGTATTTATTATAATAATGGGTGTATTGAAATTAATATTTTTTTCCCATTTTATTATTGTTGGTATTCTTTAGTGATGTATTACTTAAATGTTTGTAAAATGAGGGGAAATTGAAGGAAAAGTGATAGAATTTTAAACCTACACAATTTAGATAACCGTTATCAGCTTTTCGGCACGTGACTGATTATAACCAATGAGACTGCGGGATCTTTGCGTTACGTAGGAAATCCGGTTCTCTCGCCCGTGATCTCGGTTCTGTCAGGTAAGTTAAGCGTCATAAACTTTGAGTTGTCTTTTCAAATTAGCAAAAATCATCAAAATATTAGTGAATTGATTGATTTTATATAAAAACATACCCATTTTAGCTTGAACATGAGTATTACTTGTTGCGGTTCAAACTATAAAGCGGCGACTAGCCACTACCGTTATTTGAGGTAACGTTAATCTGAGGTAATTTAACTAAACATTTTATCTTTGAAACTTAAATCTTTTGAAACTTTTTTATTTATTATTGCTATGAAAGGATGTTGTTTAAAGGGCAGAGCTATGAACATAAAGTCCGAGCAAGTCGATGAACGTACATATAACTAATAAACATGTCTTAGTTACAAACGGACAGCTTCACAAAAAACACGATGTATTTACATGTATGTTTTTTGCTTTACATCATTACAAAAGTTGTTACTTTGAAAGGCTTGGCTGCGAGCGCGCGAGCTCTCTTTCACACGCGCTGTCGCGTGCACTGCATCGGCTGAGAGAGAAGAAGACTCGCATGCGCAGCATAAGGCGCATGTGCCCATAAAGATTAAACAAGCCATTTTATAGTGTGATATACAATTAAAGTATGAATGATAACAGGATAATTAAATTTAGCACAGCATTTTAATGTAGCCTAATGTCTGTAGGTAATTGGTAGCCTACTGATAGATGTGTGACATGAACATATTCTATATTGTCCACACAATTCTATTTCTTTCCACAGTTTGTTGCAGTCTTAATCTACTTAAGATGTTCATAACATTGGTGTAATAATTTCTATTGTCTGTATATAGTTCATCAGTACGTGCATCCATGTAGACCTATGTAATATTTGACTTTTAATGTTTCTTTTCCCTTCCCTTTTTCTTTTGTAAACAGATCATTAGTTCTGCTCTGTAAGTATTCTATTTTGACTCACTGCCTGACACATATGATAACAGCATATTGATTAGTCAGTGATAATTTCTCTTTAGATTGTATATAATTCTATCTACACACTGACATTTTTCCCCTTCTTTTTACACTTATGAAAACAGGTCATTTCTTCTATTATGTAAGTACTCTTTGATTCACACTTTCCAGATTCTCATACACTTATCTAATATATAATATAGATGATTGCTGGTGATTGATTATTTTTCTTCCTTTTTGTTTTTCTTTCAACAGCAGTCAACATCCAACGACCCCAAAGGCTCTTTTAAGAGCCGCCCACCCTGCATCACAGGTGTGTACGTATTTGTTGCTGTTATTTTGCTTTTTATTTGGAGTCATTCAATTGTTTTGTTTGTATGTTATTTGGAACCATGTACTACTGCTGGTCACTGGCCATTTTTAAAGTTCCAAAATCATTATTGACTTATTTTTCCAAAATCACAGGTGACTGATCTCATGTTTAACCCATCATCATTACAGTGCACACAACAGCCCTATGTGTTTGAGCTGTGAACAAATCTAATTTGTCTTTTATCATTTATTCTTTCATAGTAGATTGGTCGCCTTGTCAATCTATGTAAGTAGCAAACATTTCAAATGTAACACTTTTTTTTTTTTTTATGGAAAATGTATTGATTTTTTTTTTTTTTTTTTTTTTTTTCATCAGTGCCTTTCATATCTGCTGAAGCTCAGCATGTAGTACTACAATATGCCATATTATAGTTAATAATATACAACGGAAGTAAAACATTTAGGCCTGGTTAACACAAGTCCTATTTAATGGTAAATGTTCATGCAGACCTATGTAATATTGGACTAAACTTGTTTCTTTTTTTCCCCCTTTTCATTGTGTAATCAGATCATTAGTTCTGCTCTGTAAGTATTCTATTTGACTCACTCTCTGACACATTATATGATAATAGCAGCATTTTGATTAGTTACTGTTTAGATTGTAATTAATTAATCTGCACATTGACTTCTATTCATATATTGGTATTTAGTGATGTTTTTTCTTTCTTTTACACTTCTGAAAACAGGTCATTGGGAAACATAGGAAAACTGCTATGTAAGTTTTTTTTGTTTTTTTTTTTTTTCATTCAAACTTTCTTAATTCTCACACACCTATGTTATATTTTAGATGTTTTTTTTGTCATTTATTTATTATTTTTGGTTATCCATTGTTCTCCATCTTCCTTTTTATTTTTCTCTTAACAGCAGCCAACATCCAGCAAACCCAAAGGCTCTGCATCACCCACCCTGCATCACAGGTGTGTACAATGATTTTCACACTTTCCAGATTCTCACACACCTATCTAATATATAATATAGTTGATTGTTGGTGATTTATTTTTTTTTCTACCTTTTTGTTTTTCTCTCAACACCAGCCAACATCCAACAAACCCAAAGGCTCTTTTAAGAGCCGCCCACCCTGCATCACAGGTGTGTACATATTTGTTGCTGTCATTTTATTTGGAGTCATTCAGATGTTTTGGCTGTATAGTAGTCAACATTTGAAGTTGATCAAAAAAGTTCAAAGTTGTCCTAAGAAGGTTTTAGGACAACTTTGATAAAAGGCTTTGATCCACTTCAAATGTTGACTACTATACCATGTTCTACTTACTGTACCATTTTGAAAGTTCCAAAATCATTATTGCCTTATTTTTCCAAAATCACAGGTGACTGATCTCATTTTTAACCTCATGTGTTTGAGCTGTGAACAAATCTAATTTGTCTTTATAATTTATTTCTTTCACAGTAGATTGGTTGCCTTGTCAATCTATGTAAGTATCAAACATTTCAGATTTAACTTTTATTGTGTGTGTTAATGGAAAAATGTTGATGGGGTTTTGGTTTTTTTCTTCATCAGTGCCATTCATATCTGCTGAAGCTCAGCATGTAAGTACTACAATATTTTTAATTTGTTGAGCATTTGCAGTGCAGGTATATCCGTGCAATTCATTAAATTTCTAGAAAGATTAAAAAATATTAAGATTATATAAAATGGTTTATCATGGGACATAAATATAATGTGTATTGTATGTGTGTGTGTGTGTCACTGAGAGATCACTCAGACCTTATATGAACAAACCTAATTTGTCTTTTTGTTTTGTGGTATTTTCTACAGTAGACAGGACACCTTGTCCATCTAGGCAAGTTACATTGTAAAACATTACATAAACAGTAAAAAAGAAAAGAAAAAATGGTGTGCTGAATTTATTAAAAAATCTTTATTGGTAACACTACAACCATTCAGAAATTTGTTAAAATTACTGTTAATTAGCAGCCTGACAGCCTCCAGGATTGCCATCTACAGAGCGTTTCGGGACATCATACCTGTTTGTACATTGTACTGTGTACAGTTGTTTTTTCCCCTAAAACAAAACGAAACAGTCAATCAGTTTTATATAACTTCACAGTTACCTATAACTGGTTAGTTTATTTTGAGGTTTTAAAGCTTACTGAAATCAAAGATTTCCACACTTGCTACATAATTTTGGAAAATCACTTACCTTGACTTTATCTAATCCAGAAGTCACTCACACAGTTTTTCTTTGAAGAAATGCCCTAGATCAGATACAGATAGAGAGAGATTAAAGTCTTTAAAAATGGTCAAAGATGAAATGAAGTGAATCAGCTCTACTTCACTCTTAAGTTTAAAGCTTATGTACCTTACATTTGATCCACATGCCCTGCTCATCCAAAATGGGTAGTCTTGCTTGCTTCACATTCAGACGGGCTTGCATCAAATTGTGCTGTTTTCCTGCAGGTTTTTTTTTTTGTTTGTTTGTTTTTTTTGTCATATTTATTTTTATCAAACTCCAGAGCTATAACTGAATGACTCAAAATTAAGTAAATTTATTTTTGTTTGTTTGTTTGTTTGCAGTGTTGGTCATATCTGGTGAGGCTCACCATGTAAGTACTACTGTAATGCTATTTTTTTGGCCATTTGCACTGTATGAATTTACTTAAGCATGTTAATGCATTATTATGGGACAACATAAACAATATATCCTGAAGGAAATCGTATATCAACGGAAACTTTACTGTGATCATGAGGCCATTTTTTTAGTTGTGAACACTGCTAATTTGTCTTTTTTTTTTATTTTATTTATTTTTTTTTTTATCTACAGTAGATTGGACGTCTTGTCCATCTAGGTAAGTAAAGTACCATTGTTAAACATTTCAAATTCAGACTCCGATTGTTAGCTTTATCATTACAGTGAATGAAATATGTTAGTGATTCTGTTTTGGTGTTAAAACTTAACATCTTTTTCTTTTTTGCAGTGTTGGTCATATCTGGTGCAGCTCACTATGTAAGTACTTTTGTAGTGCTAATTTGTTGGCTATTTGCACTGTATGCATAAGATTAAAATTTGATTTGTAGAACATTTTAAAATCAGTGCAGCATATTAATGCATTATTATGGGACAATGTAATATATCTTGAAGAACTGTCTAACAATGTAAGCTTTTGATAAATGTGCTCATGAGGACAATTCTGAGCTTTGAAACAAGGCTAAATTGTCTCTTTTTTTTGTCTAGAGTTGATTGGAAGTCTTGTCCATCTAGGTAAGTAACATTGTTAAATATAGGAGGTTTCTGCAATATTTTTATATTAAATGTAGGAAATGTTGTTTTTTTTATAGATTGACTGGATTACCCAAATGTGAAATATAAACTGTTTTTTAATGGCACATGCACTATATTAATTGCACTATATGTACAGAGATGTATTGTGGATTAAATATACGTAAACATATAACTATGTAATCAGTTGCTTAAAGTAAAAAATAATAATAATAATTGAGCACAAACTGATTACATGTTGGTGTTAAAATCACTTACAGCTGTGTAGTATAATCCAGGCTTTGAGGACTGATATTAAATGGTGCATTCTTTATAATTATTAACTTTGATTATAAATAAAACTTTATTCAGTTAAAAATAAAAATATTAAGTAACTTATGTATTCAAAATCATGATTAATACAGTGGCAATTTAGTAGTTCTTATTTACATTTTAATGATTCAGTAATTCCTGTACATTTATAGACATGGATGTTTGTGAAAAATGTAACTAACTTGTTTTTTTTTCTTCTCTGTGTGTGTTGTCTCTCCTGTCCTATCCTGTCCTATCCTATCCTATCAATACCTTTATATCCATTTTCACTCAAACCTTTATCATGCTTATTACTTAAACCTTTGCCATTCTGCACTTTCTCTTCACAAAATGACAAAATAACTGGCCTTGCATTCCAAAACGCTGCTGCTATGCTTGCTGCTTGCTTGCTTGCACCCAAACGCAACCTATCTGCGATCTACCCATGCAAATCATCCCAAACGCACATAAGCAGCTTGCTAACGCACCTGAAAAAAAGAGCCAGAAACCCAAACTTTGAACCTGAAAACCAAACCCAAACTTTGAACCCAAAAACCAAACCCAAACTTTGAACCCAAAAACCAAACCCAAACTTTGAACCCAAAAACCAAACCCAAACTTTGAACCCAAAAACCACCTCAAGAAAAGAACTCAAATTGTTTTGCAGTGCCAGAAAGCCTGACAGAGGGACCAGTTACAGCTCCAGTCTGCCCTGCTGCCTTCTTGATCAACACCGATCTGAGGACTACGTTGGAAAATCAGCATCATCAACACACACACACACACACAGTCATTTGTTTTATAACCAACTGTTTGGCTTTACATTACATAGTGTTCATTTTCTATAGTCGTGTATATTACATAATCAACTTTATTTAGCTTTTGTGTTAATGACTTTGCTTATCATTAAGTCTAACATATTTTGGTGATATCCGTGTTTAGCATTTTTTGAACTGCCTTTCAGTTTATGTCGTCTTGTATAGCATATTTAACCATACAGTTTACGTTTTAATTCCATTTCATATAAAATTTAAATACTTTGAGGTAAATTGTCTAATCTAATATCTTCTTTTACTATACAATATATTGAAGAATAAATAAACTGTTGATCCCTTTTGCATTCATCAGTTAAACATTTTTGTGTATTATTTTTAGTAAATTTACTTAAGTGTTTATACATTGTTTCTTGGTTGACGGATAGTTGATATCCAACTGTGGTACTGTCATACGATTAACAATAGCAGCTATCATTCGGTGAGTAACTGTTTTTATTAGCGTTTCACAAATATCTGCTGTTTGCTCTCATAACCCAGCGTCGTCATAATGCCAAAAAAAGGGAAGAGAAGTGACGGCCAGAAGCAGCGGCCGACAGGTACAAGCTTCATTTGGCATCATCGTAATGCCAAGAAAAGGGGAGAAAAGTGATGCTCAGAAGCAGTGCAGAAAGGTAGAAGCTTCATTTGCCAGTAATGTCAGCACCACCTCTGCGTCAGGTGTGAGTGACGTAAATCCTTACGTGCTGTCTGTTGCAGCATCCCACTGTCAAACTGATGCGAGGTACAGTGATTACTCCAATGGTCGTCAGTGTACTTGTAATGCATTAATGTTTCTCGCAGTGCACAATGAATGTAATGAGCTGCACAGTTCAGATTTGGATCGCGTGTTACAGAAAGGTGATGCTTTGTATACTAGTGTCAAAAAAACACTGCAAGGAAAAGGACAGTTTGTTAATAATTGTTTAAATTTTGACGAGCTCCCTAACACTATTAAGACAAACATGAGCTGTTACAACGTCCTTAAACATCCCCTGAGGTTTGGATTTCTGCGAGACACACCAGCTATCGGCGGGTATGACAACCTCGAGAACACGCTGCAGTGTCTCAGAGCTGACGTGAGTGACGCGCTGCTTCTGTGTGGTGAGACGTGCATCGCTGTGTTCAGAGATCGCTCAGGGAGGTTTGGATTTTTTGATTCACATTGCAGAACACCAGATGGAATGTATACAGATGAAATCACAGGTACTGCTGTAATGTTGACATTTTTACATTTGGAAGACATGGTAGAGAGACTGCTTTTATTGTTTCAATGGTGTTTCTCACGGACGGATCAGGAGCAATTTAATCTAATGCCGGTGTCATTCATAAACATAACACCTGAAATGTGTCAAAGCAATGAAGTGTCCCTTGAATGTCTTGCACTTAATAATCTAGAGCCTTTTCATTCATCCATCTCTCTTGATAACACTATGCTAAACAGTGGTGAGAGTAGGCCTACTGTAGTTTCACAGGAGTGTGTTCAAGTCATAGATCCAATTCAGGGGCCATCTGTGACTTTAGATAATGAAGCTGCATCAACTGATCATCCTTTTGATGAACAGTACCACACAAATGAACAGGATAATATGGTTAGAACTAACATTGCTGACAATTTAGAAACAGGTGAAAATGTCCCTCTCAGTGGAATTTCTCATGACACATTCTTGCATGGTCAATTTATTCAAAAGGCTCAAAATATGCAGGGTGCACATACTGGTTTAAAGCAACTGACAAAACTAAACAAGTCTCGAAGACAAAGGGCTTACTGTAAAAAATGGCACAAAAACACAGCACAAAGTCGAGATGACAACAAAAGCAAACAGGTAAAATGTGCCTACAAAAAAAGTGCTGAATACAAGGACAGACAAAGGAAAGCTATGAAGAATAAGTATCAAAATAATATAAATTACAGACAAAAGCACAAACAACTTTTGAAAGACAATTATAAAAATATTTTGGAATACAGGCAGAGAAAAAAGGGTAAGATAATCAGTAAATACAAAAGGGACAAAAATTTCAGAGAAAAACAAAAACTTTATATAAGACACAATTATTGGAATAATCCAAATTTCAGGCAAAAACAACAACGCTATATAACACACAGTTACTGGAATAATCCGAATTTCAGACAAAAACAACAACGCTATATAACACACAGTTACTGGAATAATCCGAATTTCAGACAAAAACAACAACGCTATATAACACACAGTTACTGGAATAATCCGAATTTCAGACAAAAACAACAACGCTATATAACACACAGTTACTGGAATAATCCGAATTTCAGACAAAAACAACAACGCTATATAACACACAATTACTGGAATAATCCGAATTTCAGACAAAAACAACAACGCTATATAACACACAATTACTGGAATAATCCGAATTTCAGACAAAAACAACAACGCTATATAACACACAATTACTGGAATAATCCAGATTTCAGACAAAAACAACAACGCTATATAACACACAATTACTGGAATAATCCAAAATTTAAAGAGCAGCACAAACAGTATATAACTGATAGGTATTCAAAAGATGTTCTTTTCAGGCAAAAGCAAAAGGATCATTTTACAAGAAAACTGAAAAATGATTTGAACTTCTGTGAACAAAGAAAGGAAAAGTTTAAACAACTTTATCACAATGATCCTCATTTTAGAGCCCGTCAGAAAGAATACTATTTATTCAAATCTCAAAAAAGAAATACACTTCAGGCACTTCTCAAGATACAGTGTGCAGAACACATACAGCGCAAATACAAAAAAATTGAGCTCATGCGTCAGCAGAGAAAGATGCGCCCAAATAACCAGCAGGTTCAACATGATCCAGTGACATTACATGCATTAACAACGTTTAGAGATGTAATAAAACAGGGGCCAACTTATGTCTGCACATGCTGTGCTAGAGCACTATTCTCTAATCAGGTGCGTATATGTGACCATGAAAACTATCAAAAGAACCCAACAGTTGTTTCACTTTGCTTGACTGGTAACTATGTTCACATCTGCTCTGACTGTCTTGATCAATGTGTCTTGGAGGACAGGAACAATGAATGGATCTGTCACTGCTGCCATGATACGCTTTTGAGAGGTGTAATGCCAGCTATTGCTGTAGCTAATAAGCTTAATTTCACTCCCATTCCTCCAGAGCTCTCTGATTTAAATATTTTAGAAAGACATGTTATTGCAAAGTACATTCCCTTTGCTAAAATTGTGTCACTTCCAAAGGGCCAACAGAAAGCTATAAAAGGAGCAGTTATTTCTGTTGCATCTGAAGTAGAAACAACGGTAAATAGTCTACCCAGACCAAGCAGTGAATCACAGCTGCTTACAGTGAAACTGAAAAGACGTCTGTGCTTTCAAGGTCATTATACGTTCCAAACGATGAATATGCATAAGGTATTGTCTGCTTTAGGAAAACTGAGAGAAATACATTCAGAATATAAAGATATTGTTATTAACACTGAACTCTCAGCAGATGAAATGCTTAATGAACATGAACAGTCTACAAATGACCACAGTGAACATGATGAACAAATGGACATTGACAGCAGTGGCCCAAGTGAGAACACTGAACAACAAAGCAGTGAAAATAAACAAAACGATTGCAGTGGTGATCCTGAGACTCCTGAAGAACAGCCCCCTGGTCTTGTCTTGGATACATGTCTTCAGCCTCCAGATCTTGGCCAGCAGCTTTTGTCTTATGATGATGGAATATTTTGCATTGCCCCAGCAGAGAGAAACACACCTGTGAGCATTTTTAAAATTCCTAAACTTGAGTCAATGGCTTTTCCAGTGCAGTTTCCCGATGGTAGGAACACATTTGATGAGCCTGGTCGAGCAAAACACATTTCCCCGAGCCGATACTTCAACACAAGGCTATTCTCTGTAGATAATCGTTGTGCAAGAGACACAAGCTACATTTTCTTCTCCCAATTTGTTACAGAGATTCATATGGCAAAATCTTCGATGTCCATTCAGCTACGCAAATCAAAACCCATGACTCGTGATGGACGCAGAATAAACTGTTCACTGCTGCAGGACAAACAGGAGTTAGAAAAACTTATGAATAATAAGGAGGCAACACGTTTCATGCAACCATTAAGAGGGACACCCGCATACTGGGAGAAAACTCTCCGTGATTTGTTTGCTATGCTGAGACAGCTGGGCACTCCCACATTTTTCTGTACATTTAGTGCTGCTGAGATGAGATGGCCTGAAGTGATCACTGCTATTAAAACACAACAAGGTGAAACTGTGAACTTCGCTGATTTAGACTGGTCACAAAAATGTGAAATCCTGAGAAGCAACCCAGTTACAGCCATGCGAATGTTTGAAAAAAGAGTTGAAGCCTTACTGAGAGATTTGATCAATTCACCTGCTCGACCTATCGGTGAGGTAATTGACTTTTTTTACAGAGTAGAGTTCCAACAGCGTGGCTCTCCACACATTCACTGCTTATTTTGGGTGAAAGATGCTCCAGAGTTTGAAAAAGATCAAGATCAGGATGTGTGTGACTTCATTGATAAATACATCTCATGCAAATTACCAGACCCAAACGAAGACTCGGAACTACATAAAATTGTAAGTGAAGTACAGATGCACAGTCGTAATCACTCGAAATCCTGTAGAAAAAACAAGAAGCACTGCAGGTTTGGATTTCCTAAACCACCCATTAAAAGGACCATGATATCCCGCCCCAGGCCTCCTCCTGTAGATCAGTCTGATGAAGGGAATGAATCAGAGGAAAGAAATTATACCAGTGTTGCAAAAGAACAGCTACAGAAGGTTTGGGATCTACTGAATGACTCAATTAAGAGTTTTGATTGTATTTCACAGCTACTTCATGAAGTAAGTATGACCTATGAAGAATATGAAAAACACATTGACACTATTTCTACATCAAGTTTAGTTTATATGCAGAGACGACCACAGGACTGCTGGGTTAACGGCTATAATCCATTGTTACTAAGAGCTTGGAATGCAAACATGGACATTCAGTTCATTCTGAACCCATACAGCTGTATCATGTACATTCTCTCATACATTTCAAAAGCTGAACATGAGATGAGTGATTACCTAAAGCGAGTGATAAAAGACTCAAGCAATGATAACCTGTCTGACCGCGAGAGCATGAAGCAGGTCATGAACGCATATTCAAAGAACAGAGAAGTCAGCGCTCAGGAGGCAGTCGCTCGCACATGCAGCCTAAAATTGAAATCGTCATCACGTGCTGTCATATTCATACCTACTGATGACAATGCTGTAAGGATGAGTTTACCCATGAAGTGCTTGCAGGCAATGGATGATGACATAGAGAATGTGTGGATGACAGGATTGCCAGACAAGTACAAGGCCAGACCAAACAGACCTGAATTTTGGAACATGTGCATGGCTGAATTTGCAAGTGAATACCGGATTGTCTATGGAAGACAGAAAAATGGTAAAAATGTATTGCCACTCCAAAATGATATGGGACACATACAGAAAAGAACAAAGGGAAAACCTGCTGTTATTAGATATGCCCGTTTCTCAGAGCAAAAACATCCAGAAAAATTCTACGGAACGCTTCTGAAACTTTACTTGCCATATCACTCAGATGAGCAGCTGAAGTCGGCCAGATTCCAGACATATGAATCATTTTATTCGTTTGCTTCAGTAAAACTACCAGGAACTGATGAAGTGCAGCGTGTGTGCAAGATTGTCAACGAAAACCGTGAGAAATACGAAAAACATAACGAGGCTATTGAAAAGGCAATTGAGGATTTTGTACAGATTGGTCCAGTGGAAGATGCGTGGACTACATTGGCTCCAGCAAATGAACTGATCCGATTGGAGAGCATATCGGAACGTGAACCCACTGATCATAATGAAGTGAATGAGCAGGAAGACATTCCAGAATACACAGCATCTGCCTCTGTCAGTAACACAGCTATGCCAGTAATGGAAACTGCCCAACTGAATCCTGCACAGATTCGCAAAATGTATCAAAGCTTGAATCAAACACAAGCTTCAGTATTTTATGCAGTTCGAGACTGGTGCAAAAGATGTGTCTCTGGTGAAAACCCACAACAGTTTTCATATTTCTTGAATGGAGGAGCAGGAGTTGGTAAATCACATGTTATTAAATCTATTTATGCAGAAGCGACCAAGATTTTGCGCAGGCTTCCATGCATTCGAGAGCATACTGACATTTCTAAGCCAACTGTTCTTCTAACAGCATTCACTGGTACTGCTGCCTTTAACATCTCAGGCAAAACATTGCACTGTCTTCTGAAACTCCCAAGAAGCTTGAAGCCTCCATACCAACCCCTGGGAAACAGCTTAGATGAAATCAGAGCAGACCTTTCTAATGCACACATTTTAATTATTGACGAAATATCTATGGTGTCAAAAGATTTATTTGCCTATGTGAACTGGAGACTGCAACAGATTAAAGGAAACAAGAAACCTTTTGGTGGATTATCTACATTAGTTGTAGGTGATTTTAATCAATTACCACCTGTGGGAAGAGCAAAACCACTCTGTGTGTATGAGGACCATGTGCTGGACTTCTGGAAAGATAATTTTCAAATGATTACGCTGACACAGATCATGAGACAGAGAGATGATCTTGCATATGCTGAGCTGCTCAACCGACTGAGAGTAAAAAAGAAGCACGAGAAGCTGAATGATGCAGACAAATGCATGTTAGAAGCTGTCACAAGGTCCTCCCCTGAAGAGTGTCCCTCTGATGCATTACACATTTATGCAACCAATAAAGAGGTAGACAATCACAACACTGAAGCCATATCCTCTCGCTTTTCAAATATTATTAATATTGATGCACATGATTACAAAAAAGATCCTCGAACAGGTGAAATGAAAAGGCAAGCGGCACCATTAAAAGGAGACAAGCGTGACCTTATTGACAAACTACAGATTGATATTGGAGCACGAGTGATGCTTACAAGAAATATTGATGTAGAAGATGGACTGGTTAATGGTACTTTTGGCAAGGTGGCAAAGATAATAGCTCAGACCCGAGATGGTGTTACAATTGTTAATTTAATTGGTCTTCACTTGGATAATGTGACTGCAGGACAGAAACATCGCAACAAAGCACCTGATGGAGACGACAACATTGTCTATATTGAGAGGTCAGAGGAACCACTTAAAAAAAAAGGGACAGTTCGAAGGCAATTTCCCATGAAGCTTGCTTTTGCATGCACCATCCATAAAGTTCAAGGAATGACAATTGATTGTGCTGTTGTTTCTCTGAAGCACATATTCGAACCAGGCATGGCATACGTTGCACTCAGCAGGACAACATCACTCAGTGGATTGCACATCACTGACTTTGATGAAAAGAAAATTTTCTGTGATCCAGAAATAAGTGCTTCCTTGGAGAACATGCCAAAAGCGGATTTTCACCATATCCAGCCCATCCTAAACATTGTACAGGATTCAAACCTGAATTCAGCTCTTAAAATCATTCATCATAACACAGAGGGACTGGAGTGCCATATGGATGATTTAAAATGCCACCATGAACTTCTCTTGGCTGATGTTTTGTGCCTCACTGAAACACATCTGTCAGGCTCAGCTGTTTCTGCAAATCTACATCTGGATGGATACACCATGTACAAACGCAACAGGCATGCATCCTACACAAACTATGCACATTTGGCAAACAAGAATGGTGGTGGAGTGGCCATGTATGTAAAGAACAGCTTACAAGCTCGTCCTCTGATGTATATGCAAAATGTTACAGACCTGGAATATTTGGTTTTGAAAGTAGAAGCCCCCAAACAAGCACTTCTTGCAGTAATCTACAGACCACCCAGCTACAACCGAACAGAGTTTTTGACTAATCTGAATGCCCTGTTGACATCTCTAGAGATCATCGATTTCAAGCCTCTAATTGTTTGTGGTGACTTCAATGAAGATGAGTTGTCACGTTGCAACAAACCTATTCTCAATTTGTTTGAAGATAAAGGATACACACAGCTAATCAGCACCGGGACAACAGAAAACAACACTCTTCTGGACCCTGTGTTCATAAGCGGCGCACACTCAAATGTCAGAGCTGGAGTACTACAGACATATTATAGCTATCATGATCCTGTGTATTGTGTATTAGAATAGATACAAATCTGCATTCAACATTGCTCTAAGATAACATAATGATTTTAATAATAATGCTAATAAAAATGCAAATAAATTCAATGTATATTATTACACTGTTTACTTTGTGTCTACTTGTGTGCATGTTAGATAAAGACTGTGTGTGTATGTGTGTGTGTGTTAGATAAGGAATGGAGAGTGAATGTGTGTGTGTGTGTGTGTGTGTGTGTGTGTTAGATAAGGAATGGAGAGTGAATGTGTGTGTGTGTGTGTGTGTGTGTGTGTGTTAGATAAGGAATGAATGGAGAGTGAATGTGTGTGTGTGTGTGTGTGTGTGTGTGTGTGTGTTAGATAAGGAATGAATGGAGAGTGAATGTCCTTTCCAAGGATCGCCACCTTGACGTGGTGGAAAGGCTTGTGTGTTCCAGTGATCCCAAGAGTGAGTTATTCTGGAGCTTTTTACTTCAGCTTGGCACACTTAAGGGTGAGGTTCCAGACTAAGCGTGATCCAAATGGCCATTTACTTAATAAATTATATTTTAATCAATTACTTGATTTTGTCTTTCTTGGTCATTTTGCAACAATGAAAAATTGTGTGGTCATGCTAAATTGATCCATTCAATTATAAAAATTTATCAGACATGCATGAATATTCTATTAGGGATGCACCAAAATTAAAATTAAAATTAAATTATAGCTTGACAGACAGACAGACAAATAGATAGATAGAGTTAGATTTAGATAGATAGATAGATTAGATAGATAGATAGATTTAGTTTGATAGATTTAGATTTAGATAGATAGATAGATTTAGTTTGATAGATAGATTTAGTTTGATAGAGTTAGATTTAGATAGATAGATAGATTTAGTTTGATAGAGTTAGATTTAGATAGATAGATAGATTTAGTTTGATAGAGTTAGATTTAGATAGATAGATATAATGAGTTTGATAGAGTTAGATTTAGATAGATAGATAGAATGAGTTTGAATGCGTTTGAATGAGTTTAAATGGCTTAGAAATAGGAATGGCAGTTTAATTGAGTCTGTGTGTTTGAATTTGAATTTTGACAGTTGGACGGAATGTTCAGATCAGTCAAGGCAGTTCAATGAAAGTCAATGGGAGTTTTTTCCAGGTTTAATCAGCATTTTTAGGAAAACCGTAAGTCGGATCAGTCTGAAAAGATATAGCACACTAAGTCAGAACAGTCTGAAGGTCTAGTCCGAGTTTGGTGGTTGTAGCTTGAACAGTCTAGGAGGAGATGCATTTAGAAATTTAGTCTAAGAAGAATAATAATAATAATAATAATAATAATAATAATAAGCTTAAGACGTAGATCAGTAAGTTGGCTTTTTCAAGCCAACTTAATTAATATTTATGAGATAAACTAATATTTCACGTGATGAATTAATGTCTATACAGAATGAAGCCCTGACTCTTCATCAGAACGATTTGTGTCAAGCCATTCACTAGTCTGGCTAGAATTCACTAGAAAGAGATTAAATGTAGAATAAACGCGTTAAGAATCCGTACAGCTGTATAGCGAGGGACTTTTATTCTGTTGAGCGGAACCGATGAACAACTGATGACGACATGGTTTGACGTCTCCTTGACCAATCAGCGGAAAGAGGCGTTTCATTCCCGCCCACATGTAGAGATCGAATATTCAAACTGCTTATTTGTTTCCAACCCCAGAACGAAAAAAGAAAAATCAAGTCAGTTTTTTGTTTTTTCGTTTTCGTTTTAAAAATGAAAAACGAAAAAAGGTGCGGTTTTCTCATTTTTCTGATTTCAATATCAAATCAAAACATGAATGAACGGAAGATACCCTGATTCACCACAAATCTGATTTTGATATTTAGTTATCCAATTTGGCATGACCCGGATGTAGCTGTGAAACAGGGTTGCCGAGTCTGCATAACAACACCCTCCCAATTGCTGATCAATCTAGCCACAAAACGGCCATCATTATCCCAACTGAATTCCAGAGGTGTTCCCCTTCTAAAAAAATAAATAAAAAAATGTAATAACTTTTCGGGGAGTAAAATTAGCATTTTTGGGTGGTAAATATTCCGTTCCACATTCAGGGAGGGAAGGAGGAATATTCAAGCGGGAAACCATATACCTGGCAACACTGATGAAAGAGCGCACGCGACCATCACTGTCTGACAATCGATCACAATGGAAAGTTTTGTGTTCTTTAGAGGGAACAAGTGAATCACTTTAAAAGAAAATGACCTTACAACTGACAAGATCGGCAGGATCTTTCAGGTAAAGTTACTGTAGATTCAACTACAAATGGGTGATTCTCGCGAAATTAGACTTATGAGGTGTCATGAAACATTTGAAGAGTTTGGTTCCAAAACGCAATAACTCCATTTTGATTAATTTGAGTAAAAATGTGTTTTCTTTACCAAGAAAGTGACAAGATGAAAACCACTATTTTCTATTCCAAACATTCACATAGCATATTTGGTTATAAAACCATTAAAAGTTCAAATCTACATTTTGATTTTAAAAAGTTTATTATACAAACGTTTTATTTTTTCCCAAAATGCAATAAATCCATGACACTTTTTTTTTCAAAATGCAATTAATCCATCAATATAAAAGTTATTTTTCAAATTGAAAATACACAACAAAGTAAGTTGATTCACATATATGACAGAGTCTAAACTTTGCCAATATTAATCTTATATACGCATTTGAGTAAAAATACATTCAGCCGTCGCTCCCAAAATGAATTCAACAGGTCATCTTATGAATTATTTATCATTACCGATTAAAGAGTATCTGGCGCCACCTCATGGTTAAATAAACACATTTGCCGAGTACATTGGTATTAAAATGGATTTTTTTAAAAAGCCTTCAATGTTTACAGTGCGTGGAATGGTGCGCTGTGATTGGTTGAGCGGATATATCGCGTTCTGCAGAAAAAGGAGACTGGCGTTTGTCGCGTTTTGGAAAGAAAGGGAGAAAACATGACAGAATAACACGACGGATATCGCATTTTTGCGCAAAATTAATAAATGACTTTTCAATACCTACCAGATACAATACTGATTTTGGTGGAAACTCAATTTTTTTGAAAATGGCGTTTATCGCGTTTTGGAACCAAACTCTTCATTTTGATGATAAATGTAAATGCTATCAAAATAAGAAGGATACAGTTATAAACATCTCTTAATCTACTATTTTGCACATGATTTCAAATTACATCATAAATACCAATTTTTTTTTTTTTTCTTTTCACATTTAAGGGAAAATTTCTCATTACCGCAACGTGTCCATGACTAGATTTGGGTTCTTTGAGGTGGAATTTTTTATAATTAAAAAATATAAAAAATAAAAAGCTTCAGTGCATGTTATACTATAAACATTTACAGTAAATAAACATGTGGTATTTGGTGATCATTGGTAAATGTAGTAAAAATAATAAGGAATATAAATGTGTCCAAGACCAATTTTCTCATCCTCCGCAACAATTTTCAATCATTGTTTAAGTCCTCAAGGAACTAACATTTTCAAGGAGTTTTGCTGGAAGGGACATAATTGACTGTGACACTCAAGATGGCTATCAGGTAAGCAGTTCTTATTTTTTTTCTCTTGATAAAAGTTAAAATTTTGTTTGTCATAGTACCTACACAACTTTTTAAGTTCTCATTACCGAAACATGTGTTTGTGAAGTTTTACAAAATGTTGCTGTTTTAATTTTTTGATTACTATATACTAGCCTGACTACGTCAGACTTCCTACTTCCGCTCAATTTAATTTCGCTTCTGTACTCAGTCTGATACAGCGTAAGAGCTTTCTGTTTTCCACCGGTCTGGAAACAGCCGGGCCAATCAACGAACAGAGGGCGGGCTGAGAGCCGTGACGTAGATGCTAAGCGCCGAGTTTTACATTGTAGGTTAGAGAAATCGAAAACCGAAACGACCGCGGAAATGGGAAACGAGACACGGGATGCAAACTTCGGGATGCATTAACTTCACATAATCTGCAAAAGTCGTTTACAGCCATGTTCACTCCGGTATTTCGCTCGCATCATCATGTGTTTACAACAGGTTTACAGTGGAAGTTCAATCATAGATTTGAGTTCGATGCATGATGTCTGTGCTTCGATGCGGGCTGTACAGGCCCATAACATACGTCATAACTAAACGTATCTGATTGGCTTACGGGTAACCAATGATTTTAAACTTCAGACAAGCGCCCCCTAGCGAGAGAGAAAACACTTCTCTATTATGCCATTCCAGACTCTGTCTACGAAGCAAAGTGAAGTAGCAGAGTCTGGTATTACCAGGCTAACTATATACCCCATTATGGTCTAAATATAAAAAGAGAGGGAAAGTTTAGCTAACCCTCATTTAGCTTCCACAGTAAGCAAAAATGTTTAAGGTCGCTCATCCTCCGCAACACCATTATCATTCACCGCAACAATTGAAGGCCTGTTGCGGTGGAGATACTCAATGTTTCGGTAGTGAGAAACAGACTTATGAAGGAGGAACGTGCACTATAACTCTTGCTAATTTCAATATAACTTGATATTTGCCTTAAACACTTATTGAACAGATTGCGTAAACAAAATAGCTATTACAACCCCCTCAGCAGGGGTCACTAATTTTTCATTTTTATGAAGTGCTTCCACAAAAAGCAGTATAGGCCACCTACTATAAATGTAATATTATTTAATATTTTTACTGTGAAGCAATGTATTTCTGTCTTTTTTACAAAATGTTACATTCAATCAAGATGGGTACTGTATATTTTGTTACAGGCAAGCATCAGTTGAAAAGAAAAGGGCATCAGCGAAAGACAGGCTGGCAAAGCATAGGGAAAAAATATACAGTAATCCAGTGTTACTTGAGGAGTACAGAAGAAAGGAGAGAGAAAGGTCAGGGGACAGGGTGATAATAGGGAGAAAATATAACTTGGATTAATTGTTTTGACCAACACTTGCACTCATTCCCACACAGACACACGCACGAGCACAGAAACATAAGTACACACACACACAGATGCTGACATGCAAATGTGAAGGCTGACATAATTGTACAGTATACACTATATTGTAGATACACACACTCTCTTTCACACACATCACACACAGACACACACCTACCATTCCTAAATAAAAAATTGTGTGCAATTTTGATCATAGTCCAAAGTTTGTATTTATGTCAGTGCTTACTGCATTTCACCTTTCATTAATGTTTTTCTTTTTCAGGTATCGAAAACGTAAAGAAAATGGTAAAATTAAGACTACTCAGGACCTCACAAGTAGACAGCATGAGAGAAAAAAAAAATTTGGAAGAAAAATTCGGCAAAATATTACAGAAAAAAAAAAAAAAAAAGCAAGAGCAAGCACTTCTAGATCTAACCCCAACATCTTCATTAAGTGAGACAGAAAATTCCTTTGGAAATGAAGAATGTACATTTCCTGAAGAAAATGTGAATGGTGCTTGCAGTGGCACAACTCGCCCCTCGGTTGCTAGGCGGTTTCTAAGGTACTTGGGGTAGATGCTAAGGTGTTTCTAGGCGGTTGCTAGGGTGTTCTGGGTGCTTGCTATGGTAACCTGGGTGGTTGCTAAGGTACTTGGAGAACTGACAGAACAGAGGCCACCATAGAGGTTGGACTGTGGGTCCTGGTTGAATAAGATGGTGACTTGTTCCCTGGTACAGTCACACAGGTGAATTTAATTTCAAGATTTCTGTTAATGTGTGAATATTTCTCAGTTACATTACATTATAGTACATGCTGTCCAGCTAAAATGTATAGAGCAGTGGTCGCCAACCCGTCGATCGCGATCGACTGGTCGATCTTTATCACTGTTCCAGTAGCTCGCGAAAATAACAGAAAAATGAGTACAAAAATTTAATTGCTTAAGTGCTGTATCAAGGCACCTCAGTGGGAAGTCTGTGGGAAGGAAAAAGTGTGGCAAAAAACGCTGCACAACGAGAAGAGGTGACCGGACCCTGAGGAAGATTGTGGAGAAGGACCGATTCCAGACCTTGGGGGACCTGCGGAAGCAGTGGACTGAGTCTGGAGTAGAAACATCCAGAGCCACCGTGCACAGGCGTGTGCAGGAAATGGGCTACAGGTGCCGCATTCCCCAGGTCAAGCCACTTTTGAACCAGAAACAGCAGCAGAAGCGCCTGACCTGGGCTACAGAGAAGCAGCACTGGACTGTTGCTCAGTTTTGCATGTCATTCGGAAATCAAGGTGCCAGAGTCTGGAGGAAGACTGGGGAGAAGGAAATGCCAAAATGCCTGAAGTCCAGTGTCAAGTACCCACAGTCAGTGATGGTCTGGGGTGCCATGTCAGCTGCTGGTGTTGGTCCACTGTGTTTTATCAAGGGCAGGGTCAATGCAGCTAGCTATCAGGAGATTTTGGAGCACTTCATGCTTCCATCTGCTGAAAAGCTTTATGGAGATGAAGATTTCGTTTTTCAGCACGACCTGGCACCTGCTCACAGTGCCAAAACCACTGGTAAATGGTTTACTGACCATGGTATTACTGTGCTCAATTGGCCTGCCAACTCTCCTGACCTGAACCCCATAGAGAATCTGTGGGATATTGTGAAGAGAAAGTTGAGAGACGCAAGACCCAACACTCTGGATGAGCTTAAGGCCGCTATTGAAGCATCCTGGGCCTCCATAACACCTCAGCAGTGCCACAGGCTGATTGCCTCCATGCCACGCCGCATTGAAGCAGTCATTTCTGCAAAAGGATTCCCGACCAAGTATTGAGTGCATAACTGAACATAATTATTTGAAGGTTGACTTTTTTTGTATTAAAAACACTTTTCTTTTATTGGTCGGATGAAATATGCAAATTTTTTGAGATTTTGGGTTTTCATGAGCTGTATGCCAAAATCATCAGTATTAAAACAATAAAAGACCTGAAATATTTCAGTTGGTGTTCAATGAATCTAAAATATATGAAAGTTTAATTTTTATCATTATATTATGGAAAATAATGAACTTTATCACAATATGCTAATTTTTTGAGAAGGACCTGTGTATATATATATATATATATATATATATATATATATATATATATATAAAATACAGGATAAAATGTAGAAATAACTGCTTACTGTACCTCTCTCCACTGATCTCCACAGTAGCCTGCTCAAAGGGCTCCAGGACTCTGCACACCTCCTCCACCACCTCCCATTCCTCTTGGGTCAGAGGATCAACAGGTGCACTGACAATGGCCAGGGTAGAGATGATAGCATCCTTTGACTTAAGAAACCATTTCAACATATAAAATGTTGAATTCCACCTTGTAGGGCAGTCTTGTAAGGCCTTAGCTCTGGCGTTGTGTAGACCTTAGTTTTTCAGCACCCACTGTGCTCCTGTGGACATATTCCACAGCTGCTTTCACTTTGTCCACAGTGGGCTTAATCACCTTCACAGCATCTCTTACAATCAGGTTGATTGTGTGGGCAAGACATGGGGTGTGTCTCAATCAGTTCCCTAGCTCCCGAGCTCGTGAATCAGTATATCGTGTACACAAATTCGGGCACTGGTAAGGACAGTTAAAGATGCTGGTTCACTACACATTGGGACACTTATGACTCTATTTCCGGCGACATGACAAGGTCCTCATTGTACAACATCACTACTGGTATTTATGAACAACAACAGAGCTGATATTTTCTGACATTACTTGTAATGTTATTTAAAGTACATTATGATTAATTATTTGCTTGTTACATATACGTGCAACATTTCAGCCGTGAATAAATTATAAATGTTAGCTAGATTATGTTCATTACCTGTCTAGTGATGTATGTTTATGCTGAAATATAATAAAATAACGGTTTGTATTTTTAAAAACATCTATCACGTATCGTTATGATCGTTATGTGTAGTGAGTTGGCTCACGTGATTCAAGTTTCGCGCTTCAGAACTTCCGTTAAGGGAGCATAGTGAGCATCGATGCTCCCTGGTTTTCACGGTGCATTATGGGACTTTTCAGGGAGCGAACGTTTCAGTGCCCTGGAAGGATTCTACGATTGAGACAGCCCTTAAAATGGCCGACTACCTGGTCAGTGCCCTGACTACTGAACTAGGGAGCTGATTGAGACACAGGGATGGATGATGGGTCCACTTTAAAATTTTCACAGCTTTGGTTATGTTAGCTGCATTGTCAGTAACACAACAGACCACTTTTCCATCTACATCCCATTCTTTTGCCACTCTCAACAGTTCCTCTGCCAAGTTCTCTGAGGTGTGTCTGTCGCTGAACTCAAAGCAATCCAGAAGACAGCTAGACACTGAAAAATCTTCAATGAAGTGACATGTAACTGACATGTAATTAGTGGTCATTCTTGATGTCCAGCAGTCAGTGGTAAGGCAAACTGCAGTAGCTTTTTTGACTCTTTCCTGCACTGAAGCCCGTGTGCTCTCATACAGTTGTGGAATAAGTGATTTTCAAATTACTTTCCTGCTTGGAATTGTGTACATTGGATGTAAACTCCTGCTATAATTTCTAAAACCTCTGTCCTCCACGATTGAAAATGGCTGGAAATCGGTGGCAAACATTTTAGCCAATGCAATATCAATTTGGCCTTGTTTTTCTACAGGCATTGACTTTTGCATAAACTGGTCCATTATGTAAGACTGCGTTGCTGTGGGTCGTGGAGTAGGCCTGCTTAACTGAGTGGATACATCTCCAACTGCAGAGGTGCTGGCTCCAGTCGCCATCACTAGCAGGACCGGTAGTTTGTCGAAGCTCCGCTAGCTTCACAGTTGGGTGCAGAGTTCAGAACCGGCTTTAAAAGAAATTTTTATTTGGCAAATTCTACACTGTGCTTTCACATTGCCTACATCATTAAATTCCAAATGCCGCTGTGCTTCCGACTTATTTTGCTGCTTTTGTTTTTTTACAGCTGTTTTTCCCTCTCCTCTGAGTTTCGTCTAGGCTACTCTGTCTGTGTGTGAGAGAGAGAGCTGTAATAGTAAAAACGTGCCAAAAGAGAGAATGATACTTGGGTATTTCATATGCAAAGATGTTAGCCAATCACAGGCTCTCCCTCGCAGTATAATTGGTTGACACAGCGTGTATGATTGACAGGAACAGACCGTGAGGCTGATCAGATAGTCAAAACTAATGAGTGTGTGCGCCTAGGCTTATATAATTATAATTTTTGTGTTGTTCTTTGAATTATTAGTCTATTGTTTTAAACAAAATTAAAATCATTCATTACATAATGATTCAATTTCTAAAGGCTATACTTTTAAAAATAGATTCGGCTCTTCAGATATGTGAGCAGGCTCCCAACGTTCACGTAAAAGAGTTCGTGAACGACCCATCACTAGTTGTGACTAAACCTTGTAACTCCAGTGGATTCTCAAAATTTAAAATGAAGTGCCGCACAGTTTGAAGATGGTCTCCGATTGTTTGCAATGCAAGGGTAAACTTGTGCTGTTTGATTGACAGCTTCAGCGCGCACTGCTCATGAATCATTAATATCAGATCAGGCATTATAATGAACACAGTTACTTTCATGTTGTTGTGTTACTGTTGAGTCCAGGCACTGCACAATATTTTCTGATGTCACACATGACCTTTCCCACTTTTCTCTTATTTTGTCAATTGAATCTGTAAGCAACATTTAGCATGTTAACTATTCAACTATAACATAAACTAGGAAGATGTAGCAG